>NW_021604612.1:3317392-3320528 GCF_004785775.1 Grammomys surdaster
AAAAAAAAAAAAAAAAAAAAACCTCACGTGATGAGTTCTGCGGCAAGGAGACAAGATAACATGGACCATTGACATCAAGTTCGAGTCTCGGGTCTGCTGCTTAGCTCTGTGGTCATCCCTAAGGCACCTGGGAAAGCCCACCTGTGAGTTGAGGATTTCCGGTGTAACAGGCTCGTCCCCTGCACCGATCTCACTGTTACGACATTTCGACATTGCTGTTACGCTGATACCCATTCTGCAGATGAGGCAACTGAGGTCCAGCGTGGTTAAGTCATTTGCCTAAACTTCACCCTTCACACGATAAAACCAGTATTCAAACCCGGAAGTCTGGTTCCAACGTTTTACACATTGAAGAGTCATGAAATGCTACCTCAGGGGCTGGAGAGATGTTGGCTCAGCCAATGAGAGCACCCGCGAGATCCTCAGGCCTGGACTTCTTAACCAACAAGCCTGGTGTCCAAAAGCACCTGCAGCTGCACAGCCAACTGACACCCTCTTCTGCCTGCCCACCCGCACACATATACACAGACAGACAGACAGACACTGTCTCCAAAGATTCAAACTGACATGGTTCAGGGGCTGAGGGTCTTTCTGACAAGCCTGACGACCAGAGTCTGATTACCGGGACTCGCGTGGCGGAAGGGAGAGACAATAGTCCTGAAAATTGTCCTCTGGAAACTGTCCCTCTCGTCTCCACATGCGTGCTGTGGACATGTGTGCCTGTGTATGCCCACACATAGAAATATATGTGGTTTTAAAAGCGCCTTAAAGAAACACTACACCAGGCCGGGCGGTGGTGGCGCACGCCTTTAATCCCAGCACTTGGGAGGCAGAGGCAGGCGGATTTCTGAGTTCGAGGCCAGCCTGGTCTACAGAGTGAGTTCCAGGACAACCAGGGCTACACAGAGAAACCCTGTCTCAAAAAACAAAACAAAACAAAAACAAAAACAAAGAAAAAAAAACACTACACCAGTAACTCAAGGGACCTCACGAGCGTGTCTGTCAGAGGAAGAGCCCAAACTTGGGTGAGTTTGAGGTCAACCTACCCCTTATAGCAAGACCCCTTCTCTCAAAAGAATAAATAAATAATAAATAAATGAATAAATAGTGAACGGGGTGTGGCAATGAGTGCCTTTAATCCAGCACAGAGGCTTGTGGATCTCTCTGAGTTTGAGGCTAGTCTGGTCTACGTAGCTAGTTCTGGGACAGGCAGGGCTACACAGTAAGACCCTGTCTTGCTCCATTACTTTTCCTCCCCTGTTGCCGTTCAGGTTCTCACACTTGTCCACCCCCGACTTCCGTCAGGCTGCTCTGCCAGTGTACTTGATCCTCCATACCTCACCTCTGCCTGCTCACACCAGCCGGTCCCCACCTCCCCACCTCTTACAGGCAGCCTCTCCGGGTTACTTCCTGCCCTCCCTCAGGCATCTGGTCCTCCAGTGATACTGAAGTTCTCTGTCCCTAGGCGGAGGAAGCTTCTGTGTCCTCGTCTCCACCTGAGTCCCCCAGGGGGGCTGGCACGGAGCAGGTACAACACACAGGGCTGAAAGTTCTGAGGTGGAGCTGGATTTAGATCCTAGTTCTGCCGCTTTTGTTGAATAAGTCATTTACCTGGGCCTTGGTTTCTTCGGTGGAACGAAAGAAAGAAGAACAGCTTCTATGAGTGTTCGCAGGGCTCAGTGGGGTTTATGTGGAGCATTTAGTATCTTGCTCAGTCAATGGCAGCAGTTATTTTTCGTTTTCTTTGTTGTTGTTGTTTTGTTTGTTTGTTTGTTTTGAGACAGAGTCTCACTGTGTAGCTCTGGCTGTCCTGGAACTTGATATGCAGACCAGGCTAGCCCGAAATCAGAGATGTGCTGCCTCTGCCTCCGTAGTGCTAGGATTAAACGTTGGCCCACTACTGCCCAACAGATACAGGATCTCATTCTGTAGCCCAGGCTGACCTAGAGTAACTATGCAGTTCAGGCTGGCTTCTTTCTGCTTTGCCGTGATCCTTCTGCCTGAGCCTCCACAGGATACACACAATTACTGTTAATCATGAACTGTTACATCCAGTGAAAAGCAACGCAGGCCCCGGATGTAGCTCAGCTTGGAGCTTGCTTGCCTGCTATGCAGGAGGTATTGATTTCGGCCCCCAGCATTCCAGGAGTCAGGACAATCAGAAGTTCAAGGCCATCCTGGGCTACATGGCTAGCCTAACGCACATGAGATCTTCTCTCAAAAAGAAAGCAAAATCGAACCTACGGCATGTGAGGATGTGTTCTGCTGCCCTGTGGTATGTCTCACTGGTAGACACCACTTCCTGCTCTGGCAGAGGATAATGAAGGGCCCAGGACCCACATAGTGGGTCAGAACTGTCCATAATTCCGGTTCCAGGGAATCCAACCTACTCTTCTGGTCCCGTGGGCACACAGACATACACACAGACAAAACACTCACATAGATAAAATTAATAATGGTGATGTAAAAAAATATGGTCTATGGAAATACATTAAATGAGTCCCTACCGTACTGTATTTAAACAATTTTTAAACGGAAAGGCTGCCTACAACATATCGTGAATGGCTGCCCCCAGTTTCGTAAGACATACAGAGAATAACGTAGCAGCCATGAGCACATGTAATGAAAGCTATATCTGGGCTTTTTCTCTTTAAATATTCTGCTATGAATGTATACTATTTGTATGTGTTGTTTAAAAAAAAACTCTCCCCCCTCAAAAAAGGGGGCTGTTAAGCTGCTACCGGGATTTCTGTCACCATTTTCAGTTCCATTAGACTGTAAGTCACATGAAGACAAGAACCCTTTGGACAGAGTAAAAACAGGCAAAGATCTGGGTAGGGGTGGGGCTCGAGCACCTGCGCCTGCAGTACCGCTCTCTCCCAGTGGGTGGCAGGCTCCTCATATGCGGGCGCCGCCCCAAAGCTTGGGCCCGGGAAGTCCTGCCTTCGACCTTCAACGTGGCTGATCTCCTCTCAGGTTCCTGGAAGGAGGGATGGAGAGAGGTAAAAACTGAGAAAGGAATACAGGGAAAGGCCAGCTCAACCTCGGAGACCCTTCCGGCCTTCTTCTGAGGCTTCTCATCTTCCTCACATTGGAACAAGAAATCTTCAAGGTAGGCATGGTGGTGTTTCCCCCC
>NW_021604612.1:3320628-3323491 GCF_004785775.1 Grammomys surdaster
TGTATAGTGTGCGACGGATGGAAATCTTCAGTTGTTCTAGTCAGGCCTGTAATTCGAACTACTCTATATTCTGGAGCAAGAAGATTACAAGTTCAAGGCCAGCCTAGGCTATAGATTGAGTGCCAGGCCAGGCTGGGCAACTTGGTAAGATCTATCTCAAAATAAGAAGTAAAGGTTAGGCATACTGTGGCTCGTGCTTCTAAACCCAGCAAGAGAAGACAGAGGCAGAAAGAACATGGTAAATTCAGGGGCAGCGGGGGCTTCATGGTAAGGACCTGTATCAAAACCAAGAAACAAACCAACCACTATAAAAAGAAGACTGGGGGATGTAGCTTAGCAGTAATGGCTGTTGCTTAGCACACGTGAGGCCCTGGGTTCAATCCCCAGCGCCGCCAAACATTAAGCAAGCAAGCAAAAAAATAAATAAATGAGGAAAGAAAAGGAATCTGGACAAAGCTCAGCTGGCAGAGTTTGCCGACTGCACAAGGCCTGTGCTCTGCTCCTAGCACTGTGTAAAGACAGCCGTGGTAATGAATGCCTGTTACCCAACTTTCCGGAGGTAAGGCCAGGAGAATCCGGGGCTCAAGGTCACTTACTGTTACATAGCAAATCCAAGGCCAGCCTGGGCTACAGGAGAGCCTGTCAGGGGGATCTGGGAATCCTCTTTTCCCGTAGGAGTGGGAGTAGATAAAACAATACTAAAAGTCCCCCACCCCCCACGCCCCGCCCTTGGAACTGGGACACAGAGCAGAAGGAGGGAACCTTTCTTTCTAGAAAATCTGCATAACTCAGAACTCACTTGACAGTTGATTTACTGCCCCACTTAGTATTCCCTTTGCTGCTTCAGGTGGTGGTAAGTTGTCTGAAGTGGGGGCTGGGATTAAAAAAAATGGGTTCTGTGAAAGAGCCTGAGGCTCTGAGCCACCTCTTCAGCTTCTGGTTAGTTTGTTCGTTTGTTGGTTGGTTGTTTTTGTTTTTTGTTTTTGTTTTTAATGACTTAATTGTTTTTATTTCATGTGAATTGGTATTCCGCCCAAGCGTATGTCTGCATGAGGGTGTTGGATCCTTTGGAGTTACAGACAGTTGTGAGCTGCCGTGTCAGTGCCGGGGATTGAACTCTGTCCTTTGGAAGAACAGCCAGTGTTCTTAACCACTGAGACGTCTCTCCAGCCCTGTTTGTTTTTAAGTTAGGGTCTTACTATATAGCTCAGGCTAGCCTGAGAGTCTCTCCCTCTGCCTCCTCTCCCTCCTCCTCCTAGGTTTTCTTAGTTTCTTTTCTAACTTTTATTTACTATCTCTGTGGTATAAGAGAGAGAGAGAGAGAGAGAGAGAGAGAGAGAGAGAGAGAGAGAGAGATATTGAGGAGAGAGAGATTCAATAGTCACAGTACAAGTGGACAACTTTCGGGAGTTGGTGGTCTCTTCACCACGTAGGTCTTGAGGAATCCAATTAAGATTTTTTTAAGCTCGATGCTCATCACCTTTAACCACTGAGCCACCCCACCACCTCCCTCTTCTTTAATAACCATAGGTCAGGGATCTGGGCAATAGCTCAGTTCATAAAGTACTTGCCTTAGAAGCATTCAAACCCGAGTTCCATGTGGGAAAAAATAAAAATAAATGAAATAAAACAATAAAAAAAAAAGAAAGAAAAGGAAGAAATGTGAAAACATATCATTCCAGCCCGTGGGAAATGAGACCAGAGGAGTCCTAGGGCTCCACAGCCAGTCTCGTCCAGTCAGCGGGATTCGTGAGATTCAGGCCTGTGAAAGAAAAAGCCCCAGTCTTTAAAGAACAACAGCCAAGGTCATCCTCAGGCTTCTACCCACATGCACACATATGTGTGCACTCACACGTGCACATGTGCACACACACACAACTATGCACCCCCACCTGTGCACCTGCACACACACACCTGTGTACCTGTACACACACACACACCTGTGCACCTCCACACACACACATACCTGTGCACCTCCACACACACCTGTGCATCTACCTGCACACACACCTGTACACATACACACCTGTACATCCCTCCACACCTGTGCATCTACCTGCACACACACCTGTGCACACACACACACACACATACACACCTGCATATGCATGCACACACATCTGTGCACACACACCTGTATACCCCCACACACCTGTACACCTACACACACACCTGTGGACCTGCACACACACACACACTTGTGTACTACACACACACACATACACCTGTGCACCTGCACACACACACACCTGTGCACCTGCACACACACCTGTGTACCTGCACACACACACCTGTGCACCTGCACACACACACCTGTGTACCTGCACACACACACACCTGTGCACCTGCACACGCACTCACCTGTGCACCTGCACACACACCTGTGTACCTGCACACACACACACACCTGTGCACCTGCACACACACTCACCTGTGTACCTGCACACACACCTGTGCACCTGCACACAGACACACACCTGTGTACCTGCACACACACACACACCTGTACACCTGCACACACACTCACCTGTGTACCTGCACAGACACACCTGTGCACCTGCACACACACACCTGTGTACCTGCACACACACTCACCTGTGTACCTGCACACACACACCTGTGTACCTGCACACACACACCTGTGCACCTGCACACACACTCACCTGTGTACCTGCACACACACACCTGTGTACCTGCACACAGACACACACCTGTGTACCTGCACACACACACCTGTGTACCTGCACACACACACACCTGTGCACCTGCACACAGACACACACCTGTGTACCTGCACACACCACACACACACATACACACCTGTGCACCTGCACACACACACACCTGTGCACCTGCACACACA
>NW_021604612.1:3323591-3324687 GCF_004785775.1 Grammomys surdaster
ACCTGCACACACACACCTGTGTACCTGCACACACACACACCTGTGCACCTGCACACAGACACACACCTGTGTACCTGCACACACACACACCTGTGCACCTGCACACACACTCACCTGTGCACCTGCACACACACTCATCTGTGCACCTGCACACACACCTGTGTACCTGCACACATACACACACCTGTGTACCTGCACACATACACACACCTGTGCACCTGCACACAGGCACACACCTGTGTACCTGCACACACACACACACCTGTGCACCTGCACACACACTCACCTGTGCACCTGCACACACACCTGTGTACCTGCACACACACACACACCTGTGCACCTGCACACACACACCTGTGTACCTGCACACACACACCTGTGCACCTGCACACACACACATCTGTGCACCTGCGCGCACACACACACACCTGTGCACCTGCACACACACACCTGTGTACCCGCACTCACACACACACACACACCTGTGCACCTGCACACACCCGCACATGCACAATAATTGTAGCTAAGACAGTATATGGTTAAGACTAAGAAAAGACAGACAGGAGAACGGAAGCCTATCCCCATCAGTGACCTGTATCCCGGGTGTGCCTTCTTGCCCCCGACTCTGCAGTGCTGGGGTTACAGGCCTGTGTCGTCGCTGCTGGGGCGCAAACCCGGGTCTTCATACAATGCCAGACAAGCACTCTACCCACCCTGGCGATCTCAGAGGCGTTCCTTACGAGAAGCTGTGAGCTGGATAGTGTGGCACACCCCTGTAACCCTGGGGTTCAGAAGGTAGATCTATGAGGAGTTCTCATCCATCTTTGGCGATGTGATGAGTTTGAGGCCGTCTTCGGTTACACGAGGCCCTGTCTCAAAACACAAAAACACAAACACAAAAACAAAATCCAAACCAATCCAAGCAATCAAAACCTTAGAAACAGGAGGAGGGCTGGAGAGATGGCTCAGTGGTTATTTCTAGCACGGCTGCTCATGACCTGGAACTGCTTGCAGGCATAAGACCAAAGAGCAGCAATGAGAGAGAGAGAGAGAGAGAGAGAGAGAGAGAGAGAGAGAGAGAGAGAGAGGAGGAACG
>NW_021604612.1:3324787-3329226 GCF_004785775.1 Grammomys surdaster
GGGGAGGGAGGGAGGGGGAAGGGAACCAGTGGGGGAGAGGAGAAAAGGGAGGGAGAGGGAGAGAGAGAGAGAGAGAGAAAGGAAAGAGAGAGGGGGGACACCCACTTTCCTGCTCCCTCCCACACTCACTGCTCACCCTCTGGATGAAAGGGGCCACATTTATTTCTACTAGAGCCACGTGTCACTTCCCTCTACTGAGTCCTTGAGTTGTCATTCAGAGATTCCCAGGGCCACTGTCACACACTCTGTCTCACCCACGTTGTCATCTTCCCAGCCCCTCAGTCTCTGGCGTCTCTGCAATGGCCTCATCTGCTGAAATCCCCTTACCCCACGACTCTGAGCCAGAGCCTCCTAGGGCCTCTGCAGACATCCTCGCGTTTCCTGGTGCCGTGTGTGTGTGTGTGTGTGTGTGTGTGTGTGTGTGTGTGTGTCAAACAGGGCTGTGTTCTACACTTTCTTTCCTCTCGATTATAAGCCCTGGGCGTCTCTTGTGTTGGTTTGATGGTTTTATAACGGGCGCCAGTGTCATCCAGTCCTCCTTCTAGCAACCAGGGACCAGTGTTTCCCTTCCTGTCTCTCACCCGGATCTCATCAACCAAGTCCTACGCGGTTCTTTACCCCTCGTGTCTCAGATCTTTCCCGCCCACCTCTGCTTAATCACAGCTAGCCGTTGTTCATGCCTGGATCATGTCAGCGGTTTCCAGATTGGTCTCCCTCCTTAAGGCCTCACCCCTTCCCATCTGTTCTCTCTACGGCAGCCTCGGGGCTCCTTCTAAAGTGCAGAGCTGATGGTGGTACCGGCAGCCCTCACTGAAACCCTTCAGTGACTGCCTGCTGCCTTTAAGATAAACCGCAGGCTCTGCCCTCCAAGTCCTGATGTGTACAAGCTCGCCAGTCCCGTCCATCACTGCCGAGGACGCTTGTTTGTCCTCTGTGGTAGCTTTCCTCGTGTTTCTAAAATCTTTCCATGCCCTTTCCAACCTCAGGGCCTTTGTTTGTGACATTCCGTCAAGAGTGGTCTTGCCTTCTCTTCCTCCTTCCCCCTCCTTCTTTCTCCTCCCTTCTCCTTCCCTTCCTCCTTCAGCCTCCTCCTCCTCCTTTTCTCCCCGGCAACCTACCGCTGAGCTAAGTTCCATCCATCACTGACTTACAAGAAGTCTGGAAGTTCCCCAAGACCAGGACCGTTGTTTGTTTATACCAAACACAGCCTCCCAAAATAACCAATAGTGTTGAGTATTTTAATCTCATTTTGCTGTTCCCTTTCTTCTTGTGAAAAAAGAAAAAACAAAAAAACAAAAAACAAAAAAAAACCAAAAAACAAAAAACGTCTACCCAGAGTGGTAGTACTCTCCTGTAGTCTCAACACTCAGGAGTTAGAGAAAGGACTAAGATTTTTGTTTGTTTATTTTTGAGAAAAGGTTTCACTATGTATGTAGCCTTGGCTAGCCCTAAACTTACTATGTAGACTAGGCTGGCCTGGAATGCACCAGAGATCCACCTGCCTCTGCCTCAGGAGTGCTGGGATTGAAGATATAGATCACCACCCCCAGTGTGGGGGTTGGGATTTTTGAGTCCATCCTGGGCTACATAACAAGAGACTGTCTATAAAAAAAACCAAAAATCAAAACAAAACAAAAAAACAGAAAATTAGAAGATGGCTGTGTCAGGATTTGAATCCAGGTTGTCTGGGGCCTAGGAGTCTTCAGTGGTGGCCAGGAGGGAAATTCCAAGTGGGAGGCACTCCTGACCACCATCCTGTAAGAAGTAGGTGATTAGTGATTGATGGGTGGAGCCAGCCCATTGTGGGTGGGGCCAGCCCATTGTGGGTGGGGCCATCCCTGAGCTGGTGGTCCTGAGTTCTATAAGAAAGCAGGCTGAGCAAGCCATGGGGAACAAGCCAGTAAGCAGCACCCCTCCATGGCTTCAGCATCAGCTCCTGCCTCCCGGTTCCTGCCCTGTGTAAGTTCCTGTCCTGACTTCCTTCAGGGCTGGGCCACGGGGTGGAGGTGTGAGCTGAATTAACCCTTTCCTCCCCAGCTTGCTTTTAATTGTGTTGTCATATCGCAGGGGTAGAAACCCTGATTCTCTGCGGGAAGTGTTTCTTTCTGTTTTCTAGATGGGGATTCACTATGTAGCCTTAGCTCACCTGGAACCTACTGTGTGAAGCAGGCTTGGCCTCGAACCCAGAAACCTGCCCCTGAGTGCTGGGATTAAAGGCTTGTGCTGTTCTGTGTGCCGACGACGTTTCTCTCCTCATAAGGTGCCATGAAATGGGACAGCTAGTGTGGGTCTGTGATCAAGGGCTTGACTAGCACATACACACACACACGCTTGCCTGCCTGTGTACGCACTCAAAGCTTTAGTCACCACACCTGGAGCTGTCTGAGAATGAAGGGAAATGACTAGAAAATGCTTTATTAACTACAAAGTGCTTCATAAACTGTGAAGTAATGAGCCGCTGTCTGATATTTTTCACTGGAAAGAGACGAATAATAATAATAAAAAAAACAACAGATTCCACAATCCCCTTCTCCTTCACACACACATTCACACACATACACACTCAAACACACAGACACAGCAATCCACTCATTATTACACACTAACACACAACATACAAATTTCACACACTATCACTCATACACACTAACACACACATTCACACAACAACCCACTCACATAGTTACACACTAGTACACAGCAGACACATTTCACACACACTCACACAACATACACACTCACATACACATAACACGCACACACAACCCATTCACATACTTACACACCAACACACAACATACACACTCAACACAGAGCACACACACTTACACACAACAACCCACTCACTAACACACACTAACGCAATATACACACTTCACACACATTCACACACTTATACACTAACAAGCACACCATACATACTAATATATAATACATACACACTTACACACATTTACACACAAAACACACACTCACACACGGAAACACACCATCTTACTGGGCACAGTAGTGTACACCTGTAATCTCAAACTCCTAAACATAAAGGCTCAGCCTACCAGACTTTTAGCTCTCTACCTCCAGGTCTTTTCGGTCTACACCACACCTGACCCAGTCACTCCTCTGGCAGTGGCTATTCAGAACCTTTTTTTTTTTTGGTTTTTGGAAATAGGGTTTCTCTGTGTAGCCCTGGCTGTCCTGGAACTCACTCTGTAGACCAGGCTGGCCTCGAACTCTTGAACTCAGAAATCCGCCTGCCTCTGCCTCCCAAGAGCTGGGATTAAAGGCATGTGCCACCACTGCCCGGCTATTCAGAACCTTTTAATGCTCAGTGTATCCGTAGTGCGTCATCTGGGCCTCTGCTACAGCCTTTGTGTCTTGATTTTTTAACTTGTCATTTTATTTTATGTGTGTGAACGTAGAGATCAGGGTTCTGTAGAGTAGCCGGTCCTCAACCTGTGGGTCATGACCCCTTTGGGGGTCGAATGACCCTTTCACAGGGGTCGAATATCAAACCAGATATTTACATTACAATTCATAACAGTAGCAAAATGACAGTTACGAAGTAGTTATGAAAATGACTTTATGGTTGGGGGTCACCACGACAGGACCCTGTGTTAGAGGGTCGCCGCGTTAGGAAGGTTGAGAACCACTGCTCTAGAGGAAGAGACCTTATACAATGAATCTATATTAAAAAGGGATTTATTAAAGTGGCTGTGATCCCAGGAGCCCAACAGTGACTGTCTCCCAGCAGAACTCCAAGTGTCTGGAGGCTCAGAGAAATCGTAGCAGGAAGCTGCTGATCTTCATTTTACGTTGGAATCCTGAAGAAGTGGGGTCTGATATCAGCAAAGGAGTGTCTCTGTAACAGGATGGATGAGCTTGCCAGCAAGAGGGAAGGCAAGCAGGCAAAGCTTTTATGAAGCCCTGGCTTCCCTGGAAGTAGCTATGTAGACCAGGCTGGCCTTGAACTCAGAGACCCGCCTGCTTCTGCAGGTGTGTGTGCATGTGTGGCCAGAGCTCACTGTCAGGTGGCGTTCCTCAGTAACTATCCACGTCCAATTTACTTTCATTCTTCTTGTTGAGGGTCTCATGTAGCCCAGGTTTGCCTTAAATTTGCTATGTAGGCATGGATAGCCTAGAGCTTCCTACCCCTCTGCCTTCCCCTCTAAAGCACTGTAGGTACAGGAATACATCACCACACATAGTTTACACGGTGCTGGGGATTGAACTCAGGACTTTGCTTGTGCTAGGGGAACACTCTAGCAACTGAAGCTACATGCCCAACCCTACCTTGTGTTTTGAGAAAAGAGCTCTTGCTGGGGACTTGGGCTTGAAGATTAAGCTGTATTGGCTGCCTAAGTGAGCCCTGGGTAGGGAGCTGTCTGCTAATACTTCCTCAATGCTCAGATTGCAGACACTGTGCTCAGATCCACCCCCCC
>NW_021604612.1:3329989-3334188 GCF_004785775.1 Grammomys surdaster
ACACACACACACACACACACACACACACACAAAGGTGGGTTTCTCTGTGTAGCCCTAGCTGTCCTGGAACCAGCTCTGTAGACCAGGCTGGCCTCAAACACTCAAAGATCTTCCTGCTTCTGCCTCCTGAGTGCTGGGATTATCGATGTATGCTACCACAGCCTGGTGGCATTGTATATCCTGCGAGACTGGACAAACACATATCCTGAGTGTGTGTGTTCATGCAAGCCAGAGGAAGATGGCGGGTTTCCTGTTTGGTTGCCCACAGGGCCCAGTGAGCCCAGATCCCAACAGTTGGCAGGTAGATTGTCTGGTCAACATGCTCAAGTGATCCTCCTGTCTCAGCCCCTGCACTGCCCCCAGGCTCAGGGTTGCAGGCACATGTGGCTGCCCCCAGGTTTTTACGTGGATGCTGAGGACCTTAACCGCAGGTTCTCCTGCTTGCCCAGCAAGCCCTCTTACCCTCGGGCCTGCCCTCCTCTGATCTCCACAAAGCATCCAACTCCATTTGCAGAAATGTTCATTTTCTCTCCCTGATCATATCTCAGCAATCTGTCATATACAGTTCCATGATTTAATAACGGGGGACTGATAACAGCCCCAGTTCAGCTGATTACCGGTAAACACAAAGTCGCATCTGAAATCAGCAGCTGCTCACACTGGAGATGAACCACCCATCAGGCACCTGGTGAGCATCACGTCATCCTGAAATGTACAGGATACAGGAGAGAACCAGTGTGTGGTCTGATGGGTGGTAAGCAAGTGAGTTCTTTTTGTTCTTTTTCATCTGCATGTATTTCTTTGTGCCCGTGTATGCATAGGGCACACACGTCGCAGTATGCATGTGGAAGATGCTTCTCTTCTTCCACCATGTGGGTCCCACAGTCTTATGTAGCTGAGGTTGGCCTTGATTGCTGGCCTTCCTAGACCTATCTCAAAGGCTGGGACTACATGTAGGAGGTGCCAGCACACTGGGCTTACAATGTCCGTATCCGTTCTTACACCTTTATACTGGGTAAGAGTTTTGCTGGGCATTAGGGCTAGAAGTCAGGACATACACACTCTCCCCAAGATCCTAGAACGGGGGTTCTCAACCTGTGGGTTCTGACCCCCTAGGGAGTCAAACAACCTTTTCACACGGGTCGCCTGAGACCATGAGAAAACACAGATATTTACACTGTACTTCATAATAGTAGCAAAATGACACTTATAAAGTAGCAACAAAAATAACTTTATTGAAAGGGTCACAGCGTTAGGAAGGTTAAGAACAACTACCCTGGAAGGTTTGGTTTTTCTCGCTTTTTTTTTTTTTTCTCTTTCTGCTTTTCTTTGTAAAGAGTCTAAGGCTACAGGATCCTATAAGCTGAGTGCCAAAAGGAATTATAATAACTTTCCAATTCCAAGAGTCCAGCCTTTTCTAACGGGCTGGGCAGGACACAGCCTGCCTAATTGGGATAATGGCAGTGGGGAAATCTTGGTTGTCAGGCAATTCTAAGTATTCCTTGGGCCAGTAACAGCAACGTGACCTGGGAATTGTCGAGAAATGTACATTTTAGGGCTCCACCCCAGACCTGTTTCCTCAGGTACTTTGGAGGGGCGTGAGCCCGGCGGCGGCAGTGTGTGTCCCAGCATGCCCTCTGAGCATTCTGGAATGCCCTCAAGTTAACGGATGTTCATGTCCCAGGCTTAGGTACCACTTAGGGTCTGTGTGAACTCGGACAGGTCGTTGCATCTCTCTGGACCCATTTCGTCTCTAGAAAATAAGAATGATAACAAAAATAAGATGGTCCGTGCAAAGAGTGGGTGCACCCAGCTACAGGCTGGGGGTGTTTACTGTTAGGAGCTCGGTACTGACATTCCGAATTTGGCAGTAAACGTTTAAAAGGAAAGAGGAAAGGTATTTGAGAGTTAACATAAGTCTTGAGCCTATCTGCTAATAAATGGCCCAGAGCAGAAGGCCCTGGGATAGAGTCACGGGCCACTTTACAGACATGGACACTGGGGCTAACAGACAGCTGTGAAGCAGCATGGTGGGGACCCATCCACACCCTGCGCCCCACCTGCCCCTGTCTCAAGCAGATGCAGGCTGACCGTCTGTTCCCCAGGACTCTCTCCAAACCATCTGCCCCGCAGAATCTGCCCGTCTCTGCCCCTAGCCTGGACTTTGCTAAAGCAATTGCAGTGGGGTTCTTTCTGGGGCTCTAGAAGTCACAGGTCAAAGATGTCAAGCCTTTCATGGGGCTGAGGTTCTCTTGGTAGAACACCTACCCAGCACACACAAAGCCCTGAGTTTGATCCCGCCCATTATGTAAACCAGACAGGGTACCTGTAAATCCAGCCTGGGGAGACCAGGGTAGCCCATACCTGTAAATCCAGCCTGGGGAGACTGAAGCAAGAGAATGAGGGATTCAAGGTTAGCCTGGGCTACATGCTGAGTTCAAAGCCAGCTTTCGTGTCACTGAATCTTTATTCCAGCAAGGCTATTGTTGGCGTCTGTATGTTTTAGGAAATGAGATTCCAGGGAAATGTTTGTTTTGTTTAAATGGGTTGAATCATTAGGCAGGACGGTCAAGAATTCCATACCCAGACAGGTATGATGGCCTGTACACATTTCTTAATCCCAGCACTTGGGAGACAGAGGCAGGCAGGTTTCTGGGGCTCTGAGGCTAGCCTGGGCTACATAGTGAGTTGCAGGTTCGCCAGACCTACATAGTGAGGCCCTGCCTGGATGCAAAAGTTTTATTTGTAACTATATGTGGAAGGTTTGTGCCGGCAAGGGGGCTCAGCTGGGAAAGGTGCTTACCACCTAGCCTGATGTCCCAGGTTTGATCCTTAAGACCCACATGCTAGAAAAACAACCTGATTCCTGCAGGTTGTCTCTGGCCTCCACACTCAAAGCTTGCATGTATGGGCACACAAACACAACACATAATAAATGTGGGAAGTTTAAGTTTTCAGGGTCGGGGGAGGAGCTCCGCCCGTTGTTCGAGCAGGGGCTTCATCTCTTACACTGTATAAACTGGGGGTGGCATGGCACACCTGTGATCCCAGCACATAGGAGATAGAGGCTGAAGGATCAGACCTTCAAGGTCATCCTGGGCCATATGAGCTGAGCATAGCAGTACACACACACACATACATATACACACATACACACATACACACACATACATATACACATACATATACATACACACACATACACACATACACACACATACATATACACACATACACACACATACACACATACACATATACACACATACACACACACATACACACATGCACACATACACACATACACACATGTACACACATACACACACACACATGCACAATCTCTCTCCCTCCCTCCTTTCTTCCTTCCTAGTACTTAGACTGTAGAGGTAAATAGATCAGGAATTCAAAGCCAGGCTACTTACAGGAGACTCCATCTTAAAACAAACAAACAAACAAACCAAAACAAAAATAAAACTAAATAAAACACTTCATACAAAATTCTCAAAGAACAGGCCAGGTATGAGGACACACTCCTTTAATCCCAGCACTTAGAAGTCAGAGGCAGGCAGATTTCTGTGGGTTCGGGACTAGCCTAGTCTAACTCCAGGATAGCCAGGGCTACAGAGAAACCCTGTAGCGGGAAAACAAACACGAACAAAATTCTCAGAGAACAAATAAAAAAATACAGAAATCATAAAGGAAAAGTAACTTAAATAGATAGATAAAGCCAGGGCTCTTGTAGTAGGGACCTTTAGAAAGAGTAAAATTCTCCCAGTCAGAGAACAGTTCCGTGAGTCGTGTGACCGAGACGTCCTCTAAGGGCTGATGCTGGAGACTTCCACTTCTGAGCCCTAATTCTGTGGGTTATCATGGGGAAACCTTCCCCTTCTTAAGTCTGAGTTTCTGCAGTCATAAAATGTGACCCCATTAACACACACACACACAGTTTCATTTGTTTATGAGTTTGTGTGTGCCCCAGTGTGGAAGTTAGAACACGACTTTTGTTGTTGTTTTGTTTTTTTGTTTTTTGAGACAGGGTTTCTCTGTATATCCCTGGCTGTCCTGGAACTCACTCTGTAGACCAGGCTGGCCTCGAACTCAGAAATCCGCCTGCCTCTGCCTCCCAAGTGCTGGGATTAAAGGCGTGCGACACCACCACCCGGCCAGAACACAACTTTTAAGAGTCAGTTCTGGGG
>NW_021604612.1:3334288-3345125 GCF_004785775.1 Grammomys surdaster
ACTCACATACATAAAATAAATAAATAAATCTTAAAAAAAAAAAAAGAGTCATTTCTGGTCTCTGTTTCTAACCAGTGCGGTCTGGGACACAAACAGGCTCGCCAGAGGACCTCTGCCCACTGGGCTATCTCACCCACCTGGATGTTTATCTCACATGCTTTCTCTAGTCTTTCTAGTATTTCTTTCTAGTTTGTTGAAACTATTCCTAGTCAGTCTTTGTCTCTGTCTCTCTCCTCTCTCTCTCTCCTCCCTCTCTCCTCTCTCCTCTCTCCTCTCTCCTCTCTCCTCTCTCCTCTCTCCTCTCTCTCTCTCTCTCTCTCTCTCTCTCTCTCTCTCTCTCTCACACACACACACACACACACACACACACACACACACACACACACACAAAGACATTTTTTGAAGCCTCTTGTTTCTCAGAGGTTTTATTTATAGGCCGGCTCTTCATTGTGAACGTGAAAGGGAGACAGCCCAGCCCGGGGTAGACCTTTCATGTGTAAATCAGGCCGGCCCGGAGCTCGGGGTCACCGGGAGCGGGATTTCACTCTTAATTACTCCGAGAGAAAGCGGCGGGGCGGGCGGGAGCCCCCTGCTCCGCTCCCCTGGGCAGGGCGAGCCCCCCCCCCCACCAGCCTTGCTGTCTGTGAAGCGGGGCGAGCCTGGCGCAGCTGCCCGGAGCGAGCTCCCAAGTGGCTTTCTTTTTGGGGGGGCAAGAAGTTTGGAAGAGTGGGAGGTATCAATGGATGTTGCCAACGAGCCATGGAAAGGGGAGGCGTGTTATGTGTGTGTTAATTACTGTTTTGTTTGTTTGTTTGTTTGTTTAAAACCTCTCATTGTTTCTTTTCCGAAGTACAAATAACATGTTCTACGGGGTGGAAAAAAAAAAAAACCATGGAAAGATTCCCATTGCAGTTAGCATCCTTGACCCCGGGGTGAGTCTGGCGGAGCATCCTTTGAGATTTTTGTTTTTAACTCGTTTTTCTTCTTTATTTTCCTTTTTTTCTTTTTCTTTTTTTCCATGCTGGAGAAGGAACCCGGGGGCTTTAGCCCTCTACCACTGAGCCACATTTTCCCCCCCTAGATTTCTTTTTATTTTTTTAAGTTAGACGTAGGGGGTTGGGGGGTTGTGCGTGTGCAGGCGCCCACAGAGTTCAGAACAGAGCCAAGGATGGCCTAGAACCGGAGTTACAGGCGGTTGAGGCTGTGAGCTACCGGATGCGGGCGCTGGGAATCTAATCTAGTCTTCTTCAAGAGGCTCTTATCGGAGAGAGCCAGCATCTCCCGTCCGTAATCCAGATTGTGTAAAGTTGAGAAACCTTATCTGTCGTAGGTAACACCGTCCACTCTTTTCCTCTTTTCCCTTTTCAGTTCGTTTCTGTCATGTTCCAAATCTATCCGAGGGCGCATGCTCTGTAAGCAGCGCCATCCCGTTGAAGGATCCTGGTTTTCATCTTTCCAATGCTTCAAACCCTTTGCTACACAATTGTACACGGCAGCCTATTTGTATTTTTTGTTTGTTTGTTTGTTTGTTTGTTTGTTTGTTTGAGACAGGGTCTTACCCTGGAGCTTTGACTGGCTTGGAACGTGTTATTTAAGCCAGGCTTGCCTTGAACTCATAGTGTTCCGGGCATCTGCTTCTGTTTCCAGAGTGCTGGGATGGCCTGTATGGACCACCATTCCCAGCTACTTACTTTTTAAATTGGCAGTTTTTAAATTTAAAGACAGAGTCTTTAATGATGGCGCCATAGAAAATGAGTCGCTGGCCTCAGCTGTTAGGTGGTGGCTTTGGTGGTAATATTGTTTGTTGACTTGTTTTTGAGACAGGGTATATTATATTAGCTCAAGCTGGCTCTCCCAACTCAGTATGTAGCTCAAACTGGCCTTGACCTCTTTGTCTTCCCATCCTCACCCACTAGGTGCTAGGGTCGCAGGCTTGCACCTCTATGCCCAGCGTCTGAGGGCTAACATTGAAGCCTGTATGTACCAACCTCACATGTCAGTTATAACGTCATTAAGTGGATGAACTCTAGTTAGAACAACAACAACAAAAAAAAGACACTGACAGACAGGTAGATCAATGAAGATTCTGTCCAAAGAGTGATTGAGAACCTACACAGACAGACACAGAGACACACAGACGTTCAGTAAGGGACTGACACCACTGAGGTGTTTTCAGGATTTCTTTATAGGCCCTGTCTTTTAAGTTGTAATTGACACAAATCTTTCAGTCGTTCTTTTTTGAGACAGGGTCTCACTATGTAGCACTGGTTGGCCTAGAACTCGCTGTGTGGACCAGGTTGTCCTTGAACTCAGAGATCCACCTCTGTCCCCTGCCTCACACACCCAAATGCTGGGGTTAAGTCATGTACCATCATTTCTCTCTCCCTGTAAGTGTATACTTACTAAGTGGTTTTTATGTATGTAATATTGGGGATGAAATCCAGATTTTATACTAGGCCAGGGCTCCATCGTGAAGCTGCGTCTGCAGCCCAGTGTTTCCTCCTTCAAAAAGGAATTGGCCAGCTGGGGTGGGGGTGGGGAGGAGGTGGCATGCCTTTAGCCCCAGCACTCAGGAGGCAGAGGCAGGGAGATAGCCATGAGTTGGAGGCCAGCCTGGTCTGCAGAGAAAGTTCCAGGATAGCCAGGATTGTTACAGAGAGAAGTTTTGTCTTGAAAAAAAATAAATAAATAAAAATAAAACAAGACAAAAAATTGAATATATTTTGCATGGATTTGTTACATGGATCTCTTTCTAGATTCTACTATTGATATATTTCCTGCTGGGTGGTGGTGCACGCCTTTAATCCAAGCACACGGGAGGCAGAGGCGAGCGGATCTCTGTGAGTTCAAATCTAGCCTAGTCTACGTAACAAGTTCCAAGCCAGCCAGGACTACATAGTGAGACCCTGTCTAAAAAAAAAAAAAAAATAGTAAACCAAAATAAAAGATATCTCTGTCTTTTCACTAATAAAGAGTGTTTTCATTGCTAAGGGGTTTTATTTTAAAATTATTATTATTATTATTATTATTATTTTGTTCATTGGTGTTCTGGCCAAGTATGTCTGAGCGCTATGTACCTGCAGTACTCCTGCAGGCCAGAAGAGGGTGTCACATCACCTGGAACTAGAGTTGTAAGCAGCTATGTGGGTGCTGTAAGAACTGAACCCAGGTCCTCTGCAAGAGCAGCCAGTGCTCTGAGCTGCTAAGCCGTCTCTTCTCCAGCCCCACAACTTTCTATTGGAGAGAGATATCGTGAGCTCGTAGCTGGTTTAGCAGTCCACTGCACTGCTCCAGTTACAGCACCGAGAGCTTCAGGTAAAGCCTGATGTTTCCTGGAGGAGAGAGAGAAAAAAAATCAGCCCTGGTTGAAAACACCACATTAGTGGTTTTTAAATATTTATCATAGTTATTTTAAGTTCCTAGCCAAAGAGTCATGAAACTGTGTTGTTCAGAGCAGCTGTTCACAGAAAGGTCTCGGTTGTCCTCGCAGGTAAGAGCGGCCCCCCAATGCGATGCCCAAGCTCTCTGTGCAAAGGATGTTTTGTGCTCACACCTGCTTTCCTCCCGGGACTCTGAAATTGTGGTCTGCACCAGGTGAGGCTGCCTGTGTGACCAGCCTCCAATAACCCCCTCCCCCCCAAGAAAGGGTGGCTAAGGAGAGTGACCGGTGGGCAGGGGCTCACAATTCAGTGATGTCACAGCCCTTGCTGGGGTAGTTGATGCCTCTATGACTTCCCTGGGAAAGGACCTTGAGCGTGTGTGTGTCTTGTTTTCCCTGGATTTTGCCCTGTGTGCCTTTTCTCTTTGTAGATTTTGCTTTGTGTCTTTTCACTGGGACAGTCATGGTGATTTCTCAAGGCTTGGAGGCACAGGGGGTGATAGAGTAGCAATTGAAGAAAATAAGTTCTTTGCCCAGGTAGGCATAACTTCTGTAAAAGCCTTGCATATGGGGCTGGAAGGTGATTTTAAGGACTGCATGGGACAGAAGATTCTAGATTTACAAAGTAAGTCTGGCCGTGTGTGGTTGTGTACATCTTTAATCCCAGTCTTAGGGGCAGAGGCAGGAGGATCTTTGTCAGTTGAAAGCCAGAGTTCCAGGTCTCTAGAGTTCTATAGAGTGAGTTCCTGGACAGGCAGAGCTGTACAGAGAAACCCTGTCTCAAAAAAAAGGGGGAGGGGTAGGGATGGGGGGGAGTCTGAAGGGACTGGAGAGAGGATTTCATGTTTACGAGCACTTGGCTGCTCTTTCAGAGGACGTTGGTTTGGTTTCCAGCAGCCAGCCCAGCACCTCACAATAGTCTGTAAGTCTTATTTCCGGGGTCTGACACCCTCTTCTGGCTTCCACAGGAAACAGACATGAAAGTAGTGCACATACATACATGCAGGGGAAACATCCATACACATTAATTAATAATAATAATAATAAATTGTCAGGTGGTGGTGGTGCACGCCTTTAGTCCCAGCACTCAGGAGGCAGAGGCAGGCAGAGCTCTGTCAATTCAAGACCAGCCTGGTTTACAAAGTGAGTTCCAGGACAGGCCGGGTGACACAGAGAAACCCTGTCTCAAAATATATATATATGAAATAAAATAAAATAAAATAAAAAGTAGATTGATGGGCTGGGGAGATGGCTCAGTGGTTAAGAGCACTAACTGCTCTTCCAGAGGTCCTGAGTTCAATTCCCAGCAGCCACATGGTGGCTCACAACCATCTGTAATGGGATCTGATGCCCTCTTCTGGTGTTCTGTCTGAAGACAGCAACAGTATACTCATATACATTAAATAAATAATATATATATATATATATATATATATATATATATATATATATTATATTTAAAAAAGTAGATTGATCCAGGTGTGGTGATGCATATCTTTAATCTCAGCACTCTGGAGGCAGAAGCAGGTGGGTCTTTGTGAGCTGGAAGCCAGCCTAGTTTACATCTCGAGTTCTAGGCTACTGTCCCAAAAAGAAAAAAAAAAATCGAAAGAAAGACATGATAAACAAATCTGAAACCTAGAAGGTCATATCATGGCCGGGAGGAGGCTGAAGACAGAAGTGAACCCGTCTAGGTTGTATCTCCTTGAAATACCACCAACAGACTATGGCTTGGCTTGTGTAGACCTCTACGGAGACTACACACTCTGTATTTTTAAGTTAAGATTCTCTGTTTCACAATAAAAATTTAAGGAAAGCTTTTTTTTTTTTAAGTATGGAATAGAGTTTATTTAGGGCATGGGGAGAGGAGTTGAGGAGAGAGTGGAGACAAAGAAAGGCAGAGACACACGAGCGCGCGCGCACACACACACACACACACACAGAGAGAGGGGGAGAGAGGGAGAGAGAGAGGGAGGGGGGGGGAGGGGGGGGGAGAGGCCGGCCAGGAACACTCAGAGAGAGGAGGAGGGGGAGGGGAATGGGGAGAAAAGGGACAAAGAGGGTAAGGGAGTAATGAAAACTTTTTTTTTTTTAATTTTTTTTATGAAAACTTTTAAAAGACCTGTTGAGTCAGAAAACCCTTGGGAAAAATGAATCCTGTCAGAAACCTTAAAGATAAATCTAAAGGATGTCACGTGGGAAGGAAGAGGGCGTAGGTGATACTTGGCGAATGGTAGTAGTGTCAAGCAGAAACATGAACTCAAACACGTGCTGTAACGGCAATCGGAGGACGGGACGGGCTTTCTTCTGTCTGACGATAGCCAGATACTAAACTTGGGTTCAAGGTGGAATTATGGATTTCTAGACATGGCACTGAGTCTGGGCTGGGTCGGCTTTATTCTTCATCCTTTAGGAAGATGCTAGTGAGACAAGAGGAGGCCATTCGGTCAGATCAAGGCTGGGGCGGACAGTGAACGCTCCTGGCTTGGTACTTACAACCTTAGCTGCCCTTTGAGATGTACCACATGTAGGTGCTTAGCCTTCTGAACTTTGCCAGTTCTTTATTTTCTCCTTGACAGGGTGACTATGTATTGCCTTCTTAAGTTTAAAATGGGGTCGCTGGGTGGTGGTGGCGCACGCCTTTAATCCCAGCACTTGGGAGGCAGAGGCAGGTGGATTTCTGAGTTCGAGGCCAGCCTGGTCTACAGAGTGAGTTCCAGGACAGCCAGGGCTACACAGAGAAACCCTGTCTCGAAAAACCACAAAAAAAAAAAAAAAAAGAAAGAAAGTTTAAAATGGGGTCATTTAAAAAAAAAATCCACGCTTTTCCAATTTCAAAAGTAACTTAGGGTAAAGATGCTTGGCACAAGGCCAATGACCTGAGTTCAGTTTTCCGGATGGGAATGGTAGGAGAGGACCAGTCAACTCTGGACAGCTGTCTTCAGATCTCCAAATATGAGCCATGGCGTGTTTGTGCCCACACACATGCACAGCAAACGAATATTAAAAACAAAGTGCTGTGCTTAATTAACCCTGTAGGCCCCAACAGTTTGAGTCTAAGATTCTAGTCCACAGATACATTTATATACCTAGAAAAAGGCCAACAGTGGAGCAGATCTGTTACGGCTCTAGTGTTTATAGCAGCTGCAAGTGGTAAGGCTCTACCAACAGGGGATAATTAAAGTACTGAGTAACATTGTATCATTACAGCTTCTACGTATTCTAAGGCCTGGGACAGTGGCACACCCTGGTAACCCGGATACTCAGAACAGGAGACAGGGGACTATGCTAGACTACATAAGGAGACCTTGCCTTAAAAAAAAAAAAAATGGGCTGGTGAGATGGCTCAGTGGTTAAGCGCACTGACTGCTCTTCCAGAGGTCCTGAGTTCAAATCCCAGCAACCACATGGTGGCTCACAACCATCTGTAATGAGATCGGATGCCCTATTTTGGTGTGTCCAAAGACAGCTACAGTATACTCATAATAAAATAAATAAATAAATCTTTAAAAAAAATTAAAAGGAAAGAAGGAAGGAAGGAAAGGAAGGAAGAAAGAAAGAAAGAGGAAAAGAAAAGAAAAAAGAAGAAAAGTATCTGTCAAGAAGCTGAGAGTCGCCAGGCAGTGGTGGCACACGCCAATCCCAGCACTTGGGAGGCAGAGGCAGACGGATTTCTGAGTTTGAGGCCAGCCTGGTCTACAGAGTGAGTTCTAGGACAGCCAGGGCTACACAGAGAAACCCTGTCTCGAAAAACAAAAGGAGCTGGGAGTCTGGGGCTGTCAAGATGGCTGTTCTTCCAGAGGATATGAGTTCAATTTCCAGCATCCACATGGCCGCTTACACCTACCTGTGACTTTAGCAATAGGGAATCCAACGCCTTCTGACCTCTGAGGGCACCCATACATCACACACACACACACACACACCCCACAGAAATAAATTCAGCACAGACAGACTGAGGGTTCACTCCCTAGCACCCCTATATCATATGTCATAGACAGACATCGGGAGATTCAAAAATCTATACCACATTAAACAACAAACCACACGTCAAAATAAGCGATTCTACAGCTTTTAATTAAAAGCATGTTTACAGTCGGGCAGTGGTGGCGCACACCTTTAATCCCAGCACTCAGGAGGCAGAGGCAAGGGGATCTCTTGAATTTGAGACCAACCTGGTCTACAGAGCAAGTTCCAGGACAGCCAGGGCTACACAGATAGAGCTTGTCTTGAAAAAAAAAATAAGGTTTTTTAAAAAATATTTTTATTGTGTTTATATGTGTCTGGGTGTACATAGGTAAAAGTCACAGGACTTATTACATTTACATGTATGTGTGTCTATGTGTATACATGTAAAGGTCAGAGGACAACCCATGGGAAGTGGCTAGCCACTTCTACCACACAGTTTTTAGAGACTGAACTCAGGTCACCAGGCTTAGCAGCTGACATCTTTACCCACTGAGCCGTCTCCCCAGCAACTCTCAAACAAAGACTATTCGTTCATTTTTAAAAAACACTTGTTTGCAGAGGGCCTGGGTTCAGTTCCTAATACACACATGCTGGCTCATAACCATCCGTAACTCTAGTTCTAGGGGAGCTGGTGCCTTCTTTTGGCCTCAGGGCAACAGGCACACATGTAGTGTATAGACATATATGGATATAAAACACGTACACACATAAAGATCAATATGTCTTTATACTATATATATATGTATGTGTATATATATGTGTCTGTGTGACACACGCACATACACAGAGAGAGAGAGAGAGAGAAGACAGAGAGACAGAGAGACAGAGAAGACAGAGAGACAGAGAGACAGAGGGAGAGACAGAGAGACAGAGAGAGAAGACAGAGAGAGAGAGAGAGACAGAGAGAGAGAGAGAGAGAGAGAGAGAGAGAGAGAACACTTACTGCTCTTGCAGAGGACCAGGGTTTTATTACCAGCACCACATGGTAGCTGGTAGCCACCTATAACTCTTCTGGACTTTTAATACAGTGTTGATTAAAAGAAAAAATGTCCCTTTACCATCAAAGACAACCATTGTTTTAATTTATTCCCTTCTAGGTTTATATTGGAAATGGAACCCAGGCCTCTCCCTGTCACTGAGCCCTCGTATCTCCAGCCCTTCCCTCTATACATGTATATGTGCATGCATATATATATGTATTTAAATTTTCATTTATTTTATGTGTATGCGTATTTTGTCTGTGTACAGTCCTGTGCCCATCAAAGCCAGGAAGGAGCATCAGATCCCCTGGGACTGTTGTGAGTCTCCATGTGGGTGCTGGGAAGAAGGCATCCGTGCTCTTAACCACTAATCCACCTCTCCAGCCCTTCACATACACTTTTGTGAGGAAGGGTCTCATGTAGCCTAGGCTGGTTTTGAACTGGGTATATAGCCAAAGATAACCTTGAATTCTTGATCTTCGGTCTCCAACTCCCAAGTTATGGGATTTATTAGTGTATACCACAATCATGCCCTCTCTCTCTCTCTCTCTCTCTCTCTCTCCTTATTCTTTCTTTTTTTGTGGAGTGGGGGGAGATTCAAGACAAGCTTTCTCTGTGTAGTCCTGTTTGTCCTGGAACTCATTCTGTAGATCAGGCCGGCCTCAAACTCAGAGATCTATCTGCTCCTGCTTCCCTAGTGCTGGGGCGGAAAGCTTGTGTTACCATTCTGCCTGACAGACTCTTGTAACTCAAAGGTCTCACAAGAAAAAAAAAATTGGGTGGGTGGGGGGTTTCGAGACAGGGTTTCTCTGTGTAGCCCTGGCTGTCCTGGAACTCACTTTATAGACCAAGCTGGTCTCGAACTCAGAAATCCGCCTGCCTCTGCCTCCCAAGTGCTGGGGTTAAAGGCGTGCACCACCACCGCCCGGCTGAGAAAAATTTTAAGAAGTGTTTTATAGTCTTAACTCCCTAGATCCGTATTTTGGGAGTAGACTGTGGAACATAAAGGAGAACTCGTAGGCTGTGTTCTTTCCCTGACTTTGAACACCTTTTCCAGGCCTCAGTATTTCAACCTGTAAAACAAGAGTCTGAACTTGACAATTCATAAAACGAGAGTTGGATTGCCTGACTGTAATCTCCACTGTACCGCTTGCCTGCCACAAGACTTTGGGAAAGACATTTCCCTCTCTGCCTCACTTTCCCCGTCTGTAAAATGGGGATGATAAGATCACCCACTTCATAAAGTTTAACTTTAAAAAAAAAAGTAGAGCTTCTTCTCTAGGGCCTAGCTTGCTAAATGTAGTTCTCACACTGCATCAAGTAAGCATCTCATTGCAACAGACAGAGGCCGTTACAGAAAACCACAACCAATCAAAATACAGAGTTGTGGAGCCCAGTCCCAGTGGATAGATCCAAAATACAACTCCTACACCTAAAGCTCAGAGGCTCAGGGATCATCACAGAAGGAGGGACAGGAAAATTGTGAAAACCAGAGGAGCAGGGAGTTTTCCGTGAGACTGTTCACTAGCAATGTCAGAAGCTACGTCCACAAAGTCTCACCAACACGGCTGCCTACACACAAGGTGAACAAGGAACACATTCATAGGCTATAGAGGAAGCAGGAAGGCACACGGGGGAGCAGGAGGCCTCAACCCTACACAAGGAACTACAGGCAACTAAGAAATGCTGAGAGCACGAGAAATAGTCTTCCCCAGGGAAGAGCACGCCATTGAGTAGGTTGTTGCTTTTATATGTAGGAATATGTGTATAGATTGTGTGTATATGTGTATGTGCATGTGTATATGGTGTATATGTATATGTACATATAATGTGTATCATTTGATATACATACATGTAAATCATATATACATACATGTGATGTGTACCATGATGTGTACATATGTGTGTGTGTAACATATGTATATACAAGTGATATATATCATGATGTATATACACTTGATGTGTAGCATTGGATGTATATACATGTGATGTGTATCATGATATATACATGGGATGTGTATGTAGTGTATCGTATGATGCATATACAATGATGTGTATCACATGATGTATAAATGTGATGTGTATCATATAATGTATATACATGTGTGTCATATATATACATATGTGTATCATATGATGTGTATCATATAATGTATGTACATACGATGTGTCATATGATATATATATACATACAATGTGTATCATATGATGTGTATCATATAATGTATATACATATGATGTGTATCATGATGTAGATACATACAATGTGTATCATATGATGTATATGATGTGTATCATATAATGTATATACATATGATATATACATATGATATATACATACAATGTGTATCATATGATGTGTATCATACGATATATATACATACAATGTGTATCATATGTGTATCATATGTATATACATACGCTGTGTATCACGATGTATACAATGTATACCATGTGATGTGTATGATGTGTATTATATAATGTATATACATATGATGTGTGTCATATG
>NW_021604612.1:3345135-3348122 GCF_004785775.1 Grammomys surdaster
GTGTATCATATGATGTGTATTATATAATGTATATACATACGATGTGTATCACATGATGTATTTAAGCAGTTAATGAAAACAGAGGCCATGGGTTTGAGAAAGAGCTAGGAGGGGTATATGGTGGGGCGTAGAGGGAGGAAAGAGAAGGGAAAATTACATAATTATCATCTAAAAAAAATTTAAAAAGCAAATGGAAAAAATGTACATAAATAATCTCAATGCAAAGTTAGAAACCTAATGCTACCGACAGCTTACTAGTTACCAGTAATCGCTGTTTAAAATGTTTGCGCATAAATGGAGTTTTCTTCTGAGGTTTGGTTTTTTTATGATTTTATTTTTAATTACGTGTGTACATGTCTGTGGGTTTGTGCACGGCGAGAGTATTGCCGTCAGATCATGTGGTGCTAGCCTTATAGGTGTCCGCAAGCTGTGTGGCGTGGCGCAGGAAACGGAACCCCGGGTTCTCTGGAAGGACAGCAAACACTCTTTTTTTGTTTGTTTGTTTGTTTGTTTGGTTGGTTGGTTGGTTTTTTCGAGACAGGGTTTCTCTGTGTAGCCCTGGCTGTCCTGGAACTCACTCTGTAGACCAGGCTGGCCTTGAACTCAGAAATCCGCCTGCCTCTGCTTCCCGAGTGCTGGGATTAAAGGCGTGCGCCGCCACCACCCGGCTGACAACAAGCACTCTTAACCACTGGGTTTGTGCGAGAGTTAATTTTTTTGCTATTTATACAATCCCTTTTGCATATACATAGTTGCTTTGTACTTGCTACTGTAGGTTGTTTGATATTTTTATATGTTTTCCAGTTGTTTTATAAGCAATTGGGAAACAATTTAACAATTCTAAGTTAGCACCACAAAGGTTGGTGTCTTACTTATGTGTGCTCCTGTTAACGAACCACCAAGTGACTTGCAAGGCTATATGACTGCAGACAACTCAGAGGACCGTGTCCACTTAGTTTTTCTTCGTGGCAAATAATGTCCTCCCAGAGGACACCAGGTTAAAGGGATTAGGGTGGTTTTGCTTTTTTTTTTTTTTGAGACAAGGTGTCTTAAGTCTCATCCTGGCCTTGAACTCCCTATGCAGCCAAGAATGACCTTGGACTACTGATGGTCTTGCTTCCGTTTCCCGAGTACTGGCCTCTGGGCCGTCTATCATATGTACAGGCAATGCTTTTTCCAGGCTTCTAAAAAGTGGCATCCAGCTTGGAGTGGTTGTCATTCGTGCCTGTCTTAGGCACTTGGGAAGGCGAGCCAAGCTTGAGGCTGGCATATATATACATAGCCAAACTTTATCGGCAGGGGCGCGGCGGGGGGGGGGGGTGTGGGAAGAGGAAGAAAAGCAAAGGAAGCCAGGCATGGTGGTGGATACCTGTAATCATAAAACTTGCAAGCTACAAGCAGAAAAACAGTCAGGATTTCAAAGTCATCCTCAGCTAGGTATTAAGTTCAAGACTAGCCTGGGGTACTAGCCCGGTGAGACCCTTTCCAAAAATCATTTCTCACACATATTAGGCTTCATAGCTGAGAGATAATAGACCAGAGAAATTGCTGAAAGTTCAAGGCCAGCCTGGTCTACATAGTGAGCTCCTAGCCAGTCAGGGCTATGTAACAAGAGGAAAAGAAATTAGAGTCAGGGAAGTCAGGTTGGCACGCCGGAGGGAACACTTAATATTTAAATAATCCCCTCTGCCTGGCAGCTCAACGCTTCCCCTTCCCTGACTCTGTGGCAACCGCCACCAATTACTGGGCCTTTCCTTGGTTCCTGGCCTGATGCCTTCTGCTCTTCGTGTACAAAATCATTTGTTTCCCACAAGAACTCTGTGAAGTTGGCGATCTTATCATCCCCATTTTACAGATGGGGAAAGTGAGGCAGAGAGGGGAAATGCCTTTCTCAAAGTCATGTGGTTGGCAACCTTGTAGCAGTGGAGATTAGAATCGGGCAATCCAACTCTTCGTTTTACAAATTGGCAAGTTCAGACAGGTTGAAATACTGAGGCCTGGAAAAGGGCTCAAAGTCAGGGAAAGAACACAGTCTTTCTAAGTAGTCTGTAAAACACTCCCTAAGAAAAATTTCCTGTGGGACCTTTGGGTTCCAAAACCAGTCTTCTAGCTTGGATAGTGGTGGTTCACACCTTCAATCCCAATGCTCTGGAGGCAGAGGCAGGAGGATCTCTGAGTCCAGCCTGGTCTACAGAGTGAGACCCTGTCCTGAAAAAAAGTCTTTCAGAACCACAGCCCAGCTGTGCATTCCCCCCGGGGCTGGGTACTGCCTGCCCGTCGTAAAAAAGCAAACTGGTTAAAGCACCGCATGTCCAGACAGGGAGGAAATCTCAGAGCCAGAAACATGCTCACCCACCGCCATCCCGTCACGGGGAATGGAGCATTAGATGTCCGTCGGAGAGGTGAAGGAAGAAAGAGGAGAGATCTGAGGAACAGGATTTGGGGCAGAATCCTAAAGACATGAAGAGGCTGGAGAAGGTTCCCGGGAGATGGGGACTGGAGAAAAGTTGGCCGCACACAGGGGAAAAGCAAAATGCTTGGTCAGAGATCCTGCTCCAAAGAATTGTAGAGCGAGCGTGTGGCCTGGAAGTTTCTACTCCTGGCTGCTAATTGTTTCGAGACAGGGTTCCATGTAGCCCAGGTTGGCCTCAAAGTCACCATACTCTGAACTTCCCCAGAGCTGGGATGATAGGTTCTGTATTACTACCTCTGATTTACACGGGGCTCCCTGGGCTATACTGCTCAGCTTTTGCAGTGAGACAGGGCAAGCTTCCCTAGGCCACGCTGCTGGCAAGTCTGGGGTTCCACCACCGTCTCTGAGCCCGGTCACTCTGTCTTGTCATCATTCCTGGGCTGGAGGCCAGAGCTCTCGGACGGTAAAATTCTCAGTCTTTTTTCTTACAAGGACTGAGCTGCACTCCCTATAGATGATATAGATATAGATACAGATACAGATACAGATACAGATACAGATACAGATACAGATA
>NW_021604612.1:3348132-3352301 GCF_004785775.1 Grammomys surdaster
AGATACAGATACAGATACAGATACAGATACAGATACAGATACAGATACAGATACAGATACAGATATAGATACGGACCAAGTCGCTCTTGTGTCAAGGATGGCTGGGCAAGCAGAGGTTGGAAAGACCCATGAACGCCAGCATGCTAGGTATCCACCCACTGTGTATGTACCCACCCATCCTTCCCATGCTTCTCCCGCTCACGGACCCACAGGAGGTATCCACCATCACTGATAACGTTCATCACAAAGGCAGGCTGATTAACACACTTCCTTTTAGGCTGAAGGGATGGCTCACTGGGTACTGGCATCTGCCATCAGTCTGACAACCTGTGTTTGATCCTCAGAACCCCAAATGGTAGAAGGAAAGAACCAGCTCCCACACGCCGTCCTCTGACCTCTACACATGCACCATGGTACACTGACCTACGTGCATATGTTTCCCTCTCTCTCTCTCCCTCCCTTTCTCTTTTTGTCTCTCCCTCTCCCTCTTTCTCTCTCCATAAAAAGGAATCTTCCTAGGCTCCGGGGTTACACACACTTACCCACTTTGCAGAGGACCAGAGTCGGTTCCCAGCATGCTCATCAGGTGGTTCACAACCACTTGTAACTCCAGCTCCAGGGAATCTGATCCTCCTGGACCCCAGGACGCCTGTACTCACACATGCACATATACACATGTTGGGGTTAGGCTTGTATAACATGTATTAGAAGCTGGTTCGTGCCGTGGATGGTCCAGACTGTAACCTGATCTTGGGGCACTCTATTAACCTAGGTACTGTAAAGAATGCTCCCCAGTATTCTCTGATTGGTTAATAAAAAGCTAGAACCTGTGATTGGCCCGAGACATAGAGGAAGCCAGTCGTATGTAACATAGGACCAGGTCAACAACCTCGTAGCAGAACATAGAACAGAATAATAGGATTATTAAATTATAAACCAGTTGGAGAATATAGCTAGCTATATGGGCTAGGTTTTTGTAAATATATTTGAGTCTCAGAGTCACCATTTCCATAAGCTTGGGGATGGGAGGAAAAACACACAAGAAACTCCCTACTATACACATAATTTAAAATAAAATGAAAAAATTTTAAAGTTCTTAGCTAGGTATGGTGGCGCACACCTTTAATCCCAGCACTTGGGAGGCAGAGGCAGGCGGATTTCTGAGTTTGAGGCCAGCCTGGTCTACAGAATGAGTTCCAGGACAGCCAGGGCTACACAGAGAAACCCTGACTCAAAGCCACTCCCAGAGAGAGAGAGAGAGAGAGAGAGACAGAGAGAGAGACAGAGAGAGAGAGTAAGAAAGACAAAGAATCAGGCAGACAGAGAAAGAGAATCAGAGAGGCAGAATCAGAGAGGTAGAGAGACAGGCAGAGACAGAGATTCTGTCTTGAACAAGCTTTAAAACCTCTCAACCTCCTTCTCTCAACCATCTCTTCACCTGTAAAGCGCAGATAATCACACAAAGTCCATCTTGCTAGGTTATTGTAAACTTTAAAAAATATATAGTACATTTATTTAATATAATATAAAATATTCAATATTTTATATTTATATAAATATATAAATATAAAATATCTTAAGTTAATTCTAATTGGATCACATCTATGGATAAATGCTTGTTAATATTATCAATTACCGATCAAAGTTGTTCTTAATGAGATCCTGGGCTTGACACAAGTTGCCACCACGGACTAAAAAGACAGGCACAAAGAGCTGTGCTGGGGATCGAGTCTAAGAACACGGGGGCTCCTGTTCCTTGATTCTGTTTATAAGGGACGCTAGCGTCTGAGAACGAGAGGAAAGAATGACTCCATTGCAGGACAGAACCTGAGGTATCATTTAGACGGAGACGCGTATTCCTCACTTCCTGGAGGTGCTGCCAGTCACTGACAGCTCACACAGGGCAATGTCTCTCTGTGATTCAAAGCCAACCACGGGAAAAAGCCACGCCCCCTGCTTTCTGTCACTCACAGCCACGGACTGATGCGCGCGCAAGTCTAATCGCTCGGCCCCCTCACGTCGACTCAGGTCAACCCTCATGGACCCATCGGAGCTTTGAAGCCTCTACTGGGACTTCATACAAGCCCACTCTTCCCCCCACTCCATCCTCTTCCTCTCCCCTCCCTCCCCTCCCCCTGCCCTCCCCCTCCCCTCCCCTGCCCCCTCCCCTCACTATGTCACCTCCTTAGAGAAGGTCAGATCTGGACTCTTGGAGCATTCATGGTTTCTATTGACCCATGGTGTCATACGGACTGTGCAGTGAGTCATTTTCAAGCAGACAGCAACCCTAGCCTCTGGTTCTATCTGACTTTCCACAAGGGTGGCTGGTGTCTCCTACCACAAGGAGGCTGTGTAGTTATAGTTAAGAGAAAGAAATTATGGGAGGATTCCTCCCGTCATGCATGAGACCATGGGTTCAATTCCCAGAACAGTATTTAAAGAGGGGGAGGGGACGAAACAGTGCCAGGCGTCCCTGTAACTGCTTTTAAATTTTTATTTTATTTATTATTACTGCGTGTATGTATAAATATGGTGTGCGCGTGTGTGCTCGCATGCATTGGTGCCACGGTTTGCATGTGGGGGCTAGGAGACAGCTTTCAGCCGGGCAGTGGTGGCGCACGCCTTTAATCCCAGCACATGGGAGGCAGAGGCAGGCAGATCTCTGAGTTTGAGGCCAGCCTGGTCGAGTTCCAGGACAGTCGGGGTTACGCAGAGAAACTCCCATCTCAAAGAACGAAAACAAAATAGAAAAGACTCTGAGAAACTGATTTCCTCCTTTCAACCTGGAGTCCTTGGATCAAATTCAAAGGTTGTCGGGAGCTTTTGTAGGAAGCCCATCCCCCTACCAACCTCTCCTGCCACCCCAGAAGATCCTAACTCATGTCAGGCAGAGGGAGAGGGAGACCGGGAGGGGGAGGGGGAGGGGAGGGGGAAGAGGAGGGGGAGAAGGAGAAGAAGAAGGAGAAGAGGAAGAGGAAGAAGAAGAAGAAGCAGCTGCTCAGCAGCTGCAGAGTGAAAATGTTGGCTTCAAATCCCCCCCACCCCGCTCTGCTCCGTAGCTGTGCGATGTCCAGTTGCTTGTTCCAGCAAAAATAGCATATTGAATACAGCGCAGGGGAGAGCAGGCTGGAGCAAGCACACTGAGAGCAAACCTGAGCTGCGACCTCTCGGTCCAGTCTGTAAAGTGGGATTAATACACTTGACTGTTGACCTTGACCTGAGACCAGGTTTCTCTGTGCATCCCCGGCTGTTCTAGAACTCACTCTGTAAACCAGGCTGACCTCGAATTCAGATCCGCTTATCTCTGCCTCCAGAGTACTGGGATTAAAGGCGTGCACGACCACCACCTGGCTTATATTTTAGTATTTTGTTACATTTGTGTGTGTGTGTGTGTGTGTGTGTGTGTACATGCCAAGGCTCATGTGCGGAAGTCAGAAGACAACTTGTAGAAATAAGTTCTCTCCTTCCGCCACGCGGGCCCTAGGAATTAGGCCTTTAGGCTTGGCAGCAGGCACCTTTACCAACTGCGTCATTTTGCGGTTCCGTGTGAGTTAGGATTTTTATAGCCTAACGTTGAAGGGTATGTCGAAAGGCTTCAGTGCCCATTCCAGATGAGCGAAGCTCAGAGAAACTTGATTTCCCACGGCAGCGGCTCTCAGCCTTCCTAACTCTACGACCCTTTAACACAGTTCCTCGTGTGGTGGTGACCCCAAACCATAACATTATTTTCATTGCCAGTTCATAACTGAAGTTTTGCTACGGTATGGAATTATAATGTAAATATGTCTCCCGGTGTTCTTAGGAGACCTCTGGGAAAAGGACCGGTAGACTCCAAAAGGGTCACAAGCCACAGCTGATCTAGAGGAAAGTGTTTTTTGTTAAACATTGGCCTTAAGAAGTAGGTGCTGAGGGCTGGAGAGTTGGCTCAGCAGTTAAGAGAAGACTGCTCTTCCAGAGGTCCTGAGTTCAATTCCCAGCAACCACATGGTGGCTCACAACCATCTGTAATGGGATCCGATGCCCTCTTCTGGTGTGTCTGAAGACAGCGATAGTGTACTCACATACATAAAATAAATAAATCTATAAATCTTGATGATGATGATGAAGAAGGAGGAGGAAGAGGAAGAAGAAGAAGAAGAAGAAGAAGAAGAAGAAGAAGAAGAAGAAGA
>NW_021604612.1:3352311-3352416 GCF_004785775.1 Grammomys surdaster
GAAGAAGAAGAAGAAGAAGAAGAAGAAGAAGAAGAAGAAGAAGAAGAAGAAAGAAGAAGAAGAAGGAGAAGAAGGAGGAGGAGGAGGAGTAGGAGGAGGAGGAGG
>NW_021604612.1:3352816-3356730 GCF_004785775.1 Grammomys surdaster
GAAGAAGAAGAAAAGAAGAAGAAGAAGAAGAAGAAGAAGAAGAAGAAGAAGAAGAAGCTGCTATTCTGACCATTTTATAGACAAGGAAACTGAGGCAAGGGAAAGTAACTTGCCCCAAGTCACACTGTAAGTGAGTGACAAAATTACATTTGAGATGCTGACCTGATTCTGGTCTTTCTTGTCACCCTACAGCCACCCTGCTGTCTGACCCAGGAACTTCTGGTTTGGGACAACTTGCCCCATACACTACTTTATACAGATTTATACTGCCTTCATCGGTGTCTCTCCAGGCACCTAGAGCATAAGTCTGGGTTTGCAGGTGGCCAGATTTGACAGGGGAGAACGAGTGTTACTCTTTGTGCAGAGAGAGATCGATAACCTAGTTGAGCAGGGACTGGGGACGGGGAGTCTTGGAGGGAAGTTGGAGATGCTAAAGGCAACATGCTTCTGTCTCAGACCATAAACAGAGAGTTAGGGCCCTGCCAGCACCGGTGCACAGACAAAAGGCAGACAGAAACAGCTCACACAAGGAAGCGGGGCAGAGCCTACGCCCAGAGTAAGAATTAAATGTTTTCCTGAAAGCAGAAAGGAAGACCGTGGTTAAAGCCAAGCCGGGCCTGAGCCCGAGTGACAGCGTGCGTTAGTGAGTAAAGGCCCTTAATTTGTACCTGTGCATTGTGAATTCTTTCTTGACCTGACTGTGGGAAACAAAAGTACTAGTTAAGACTGAGTCGCTGACGCACACTGTCATTTGGAAGATGCGTGCATGGCTTTTAAATTTAGATCTATCTGTTTCTGGAGAGACTCTGTGCTGCCTCAGGTATATTCGTCAGAGCTCTTGGTTGGCTGAGAGAAAAAAATAACTCAAACAACAACAACAACCCCAATAGCATAGGCCCCGTGTGGTGGCCCAGGCCTTTAGTCTCAGCACTCTGGAGGAAGAGGCAAGCGAGCAGCTCGCTGTGAGTTCAAGGCCAGCCTGGTCTACAGCGTGAATTCCAGTGCAGCTAGGGTAACATAGTGAGACCTTGTCTCAAAAATAAAGAAATGAAGTAATAATTATTCTGTCAGGTGTGGCACCACAGGATTGTGGTTCTGGCACCTAGGATATAGCAGAAGAATTAGCTGTTTAAAGCCATCCTCAGCTACATAGCAAGTCTGAGGCCAGCCTTGGCTACATGAGACCCTGTAATAATTATTATTTCTTACTAGCCCACACCTGGATCCAGGAGCCCAAAGCTATGAATGTCCTTACCGTATCTGCCCCTGCTGTTCCCAGTGGGAAAATTGCAACTCCCAGGAGCTAAATCCTAGGCTCTCTCTCATTGGCTCTAATTGATCACATGCACCACCTCCAACTTTGTGTCCTGGTTGGGCTATCCAACCTAGGTACAGAGGTTGTGAAGAGGAAGCGCCATTGAAAGTGTAGGGCTTGGCACAGGGGAGAAGGGTTTCCTAGAGGAAACAGCAGGGCTGGTTCTGGAAGGTCATTCCTGTTAATCCTCCTGAAGAAAAGCTATCAGTCATGATGATGATGGTGAAGACTTCACTGTTTGAGCATCCGCTATGTGCTAGGCACCCACTATGTGCTAGGCATGCTAAATGAACACCCACTATGTGCTAGGCACCCACTATGTGCTAGGCACCCACTATGTGCTAGGCATGCCAAATGAACACCCACTATGTGCTAGGTACCCACTATGTGCTAGGCATGCCAAATACTTTATATGAGTTCAAGGAATTGGCCCAAGTTCATGTAAATAGTAAGGTGTAGAGTTAGGTAGTTATTTTCCAAATCCTAAACTCTTAGCTTCTCTGGAACCGCACAGTCTCTGGTTCCTCTGTCTCTGTCTGTCTCTCTCTCTCTCTGTCTCTCTCTCTGTCTCTCTCTCTGTCTCTCTCTCTCTCTCTCCCTCTCTCTCTCTCTCTCTCTCTCTCTCTCAGAATTGATAGCTTCATGTCGAAGAAGATGCCCAGGGCCTGCTAAGAGGTCACTTTGCAAGCCTATAAGGGATGTGAAGATGGCAGACTTCATTCCGATGACCACGGTTTCACTTATGATCCGAAGAGCGCTTGTCTTGGGGAGGCACTTGCACACCCGAAGTTTAACACCAAGGGAAGAGCAATCTGAGACCATGAGGACACAGGGTCTGCATGCCTTGCTACCATCTCACCGACCACCAGGAGCGATGGCCAAGGGTGTGCCACACAGGGATGCTCTCTGGCTGACTTGCGTTCTGCTAACCAGTTTTCGTCCTCCAATAAACTCCCTTGAGGTTTGCCAGACTCAACTCCGGCATCCACTAAATGGGCACAGTAGCATCTTCCTTAAGGGTTATGGGAATCTCTTATTATCTTTCTCCCCCTCTCTCCTCTTTCTCTCTGGAATCCTAGAGATTGTAGGCTGATCCTTTAAAAATAAGAGTTTCTTAGGCAGGTGTGGCCACTACCATCTGTAATCCCAGTACTTATGAGGCTGAAGCAGGAGGATCACCATAAGTTTGAGGCCAGCCTAGAAAAGAAGTTCCAGACCACCCAAAGCTGTACAGAAGAGTCTTTGTCTCAACAAATTTATAGAGTCTGACAGTCATCACCTCCTCGCAACCCCTCCCCCCCACTACTGCCACACCAACCAACCCTTTTCTCCTCCTTGGGAAGATTTAGCAAGAGCAAGCACAAATGGCTCAGTACCTTTTGCTTTTTGAGGAAGCCTGCTGGACCTTGCTCTCTCCAGCAGCTGTACATGACCACAGTGCGGTCGGATCTCTGAGCTCTGAGTTCAAGTCCAGCTCGGCCTCTCTCTTCCTAGCCTTGTCCTTCCTAGCCTTGTCTCTCTTCATCCTTTCAGGTGAGAAAGCCATCTCCACCTCCACCCCACGCCCACACCCCATGAGATCTGATGCAAACCCTGACTAGAAAGCTCCCTGCCCCATGGGAGTTTGTTTACTCACTGGGTGAGGGGGACAAGGTTGAGTGAGCCTGGCCGTGGTGGGCAGGACCGGAGAAGGGTCTGGTAAGCAGAGGGGCCCTCCGAGGCTACTCCGCTTCCCATCTCCTGAATAATTCATGACAAATAAGATGACTGGGCCAGACCTGGGCCCTCCCTTCTCTCGACAGGGAAGGCAGAAAAGTTTCTAATTACAGATTAGCCTGCCTGGCTACCCCCAGGCCCCTTGGGCGCTGCACACAGGGGGTATTTATGGGACGAGACCCGAGGGGAGGGGCTCTATCCCTGCCCCTTTCCTGAAGGAACTCAACCAGGTTTGAAATTGTAGCTTTGGCCAGACAAAGTGCGGGGAGGGCCGGGGGTTGGGTCGTCGGAGAAACTTAGAATCCATGGGCCGGAAGAGGAAAACCAACGGAGAGGAGCAGTCAGGGAGGATGCCTCCAGAAACAAACCCCAGGTCAAGGGGGAGCTCTAGGGAAGACTCTGGGAACAGGAGGGAAGAGATTTGCCCAAGTCCTTGTGTTGAGTGGCAGCATCTGCGCGTCCTGCCAAAAGCCAGCTCCTTCACAGTGACCTCACCTGTAAAATGGGAGCGTTTCCTTCTTCACATCCTACCTGGGGAGTTACAAGAGTTGATGTACGCGAAGCGCCTGCTACTCAAAACTAAAAATGTCCACCTGGGGGGGGGGGGGTGTGGCTTAACGGGTAGAGTGCGTGCCACGGAAGCATGACGACCTGGGTTTGGATCCCCCGGCACCCAGGTAAAGTCTGGGTGTTGGCGGTGGTACCGGGAGATGCAGGAGGGTGGGTGGAGCCTAGTGGCCGGCAAGTCTAGCCAAAACGAGTTTGCTCCGGGTTGAAAAGGAAATGCTGTTTTCTAAAAAGTAATCGATCTAAAGCCACCTCTACTGGTCGACGGAGTGAGTTCGAGGCCAGCCTGGTCGACAGAGTGAGTTCGAGGCCAGCC
>NW_021604612.1:3356740-3359022 GCF_004785775.1 Grammomys surdaster
GTGAGTTCGAGGCCAGCCTGGTCGACAGAGTGAGTTCGAGGCCAGCCAGGACTACACAGAGAAACCCTGTCTCGAAAAACAAACAAACAAACAAACAAAAATAAAGCCACCTGTAACCTACACACACACACACATACACACACACACACACACACACACACACGTGAGCGGGTGAGCCCACCTCCCAGAACACGCACATCCATATGCATGCACGTGTATCAGCAATAGTATAGTTATATGTTAGCCCATACATACAACAGAAGGTGCCGTGTACATTACATTCACACAATACTTCATCCCTAGAGATGACCCAAGGCAGGATGGATGGAGTTGTTGGAGAAGACAAGGCGAAAGGCAGTGAGCCCTCAGCTCACAGTGCGGCCTCTTGCTCAGAGCACAAACTGAGACCAGTGTAGAGTACGGTACATTCCTGGCATGTACGAGGCTCTGGGTTCCACCCCCAGAAACCCCTTAAAGAAAAAGAAAAAAATGAGCCCGGGCAGTGGTGGCACACGCCTTTAATCCCAGCACTTGGGAGGCAGAGGCAGGTGGATTTCTGAGTTCAAGGCCAGCCTGGTCTACAGAGTGAGTTCCAGGACAGCCAGGGCTACACAGAGAAACCCTGTCTCGAAAAACCAAAAAAATAAAAGAAAAAGAAAAATGATCTTCACCCAGGCATGAAGGTACATACCTTTAACCGCAGCACTCAGGAGGCAGAGGCAAGAGGATCTCAGTGAGTTCAAGGCTAGCCTGGTCTACAGAGTGAATTCCAGGACAGCCGGGGCTACACAATGAGACACCATCTCAATAATATAAGTTTAAAAATAAAGAATGAAGGAAAACTTGGTCTTGACGAGTGATTGCATTCTCTGCACGTCTTCTTTGGAGAAAGTGTCTCTGTGGGGTCTACACTGGTCTCAGTTTGGATTCCCCTTGTTCCCACTTACACCACACCTGGTCCACAATAGTAATTCTCTTAAAGAACTAACAAGCGGGCTGGGGATGTGGCTCAGCTGATAAGCAAGCGCAAAGCCCTGGCTGGATCTCCAGTGCCGTGCGCATCAGGGATGGTTGGTGCAAGCCTGTAATCTCAGAACATGGGAGGTGGAGGCAGGAGGGTCAGGAGTTCAAGGTCGTCTTCAGCTACTTACCAAATTCAAGGAGACCTTGTCTTTAGAAACAAGTGAAAGATTATGTTCTCCGGGATTAGCTGCCTGGGTTCTTCTGTTAACTGACTTTTTCGGGCTGTGTCATCTTGGGGCAAGTTACTGTCTTGTCTCTCTGACTGTCTCTCTCTGTGTCTCTGTGTCTCTGTCTCTCTCTCCCCTCCACACTCCCCCAAATCTTGATTCATGGAGACAGAACAAAACAAACATGGCTCTTCCCTGACTTAAAGTCTTCAGTAGAAAAGTTATAGTGAGAACATTGACTGAGCACCTACTGTGTACAGGTTCAGTGCTCCCCGTGCGCCTGTTCTCAACTGAATCAGGACATGTCCACCTTCTCTGTCTGTGTGAAGAAGCCGAGATTGACGAGCACGGGCAGGCCACCACACCAAATTCCCAGAGCGAACCAGACGCGTAGGGGTTCCTGTAGGATTCCATGTCTCCAAAGTTCTAGAACATGCAAACTAATCCATAGTGACAGAAAACAGATGAAGGGTTGCCTGGGAACAGGAGGGAAGGACACAGGCTGTCAAGGGCACGTGGGGTATTTTCAAGGAGATGGAAATGTTTTTCATCTGACAGTGAGCTACTCTGGAGGATGTACTTGTCAATGTTCATCAAACTGGACACATAGAATGGGTATTTTTCCTTGCTTGTAAATTATACTTCAGTGAGGCTGATTTTTTTTTCCAACAAGGAAATTATATATATATATGCGTGTGTGTGATTCCTGATCCCTGCAACACATTTTATACTATTTGAGAGTCTGATTTCAACCTCATTTGTGGGCAGAAACTGTATTAGATTCCCCCTCATTGCTTAGCAGAATTCTTTTTTTAAATATTTATTTCATGTGTGTGTCTTAGTTAGGGTTTCTATTGCTGCAATAAAACACCGTGAGCAAAAAAGCAAGTTGGGGAGGAAAGGATCTCCCTGTGTAGATCAGGCTGGCCTCAAACTTACAAAGATCCAACTGCCTCTGCCTTGCCAGTGCTGGGATTAAAGGTGTGAGTCACCACTCCAGGCTCAGCAAAAAATTTACCACCAACCCCCCTTTTAGTGCTGGGGACAGAGCCAGAGCCAGAGCCAGAGCCAGAGCCAGAGCCAGAGCCAGAG
>NW_021604612.1:3359032-3368592 GCF_004785775.1 Grammomys surdaster
CAGAGCCAGAGCCAGAGCCAGAGCCAGAGCCAGAGCCAGAGCCAGAGCCAACTAGGCAAGTTGTCCACCACTAAGCCCCTGTCCCTCACCTTAGTTCTTAAACCCAAGTTAAGATCAGGAAATAGCTTACAGCCACCCTAGTCATGCTGGATGCCAAGGTCACGGCGGCATCTGTTGGAGAAACACACAAAAACGGACGAATGGACTAACTGCCCGGCTAATTATAACAGATTTGCCCCTTATTGGCTATGTGGCTTTGGGTGTCATTCCCGCCACAGACAACTCCAGCTTACCAGCCTTCATTTCTGTCTCTCAAAAATGGAGAACATCACGCCCAAATCTGGAGGGATGTTTTATGCATTATAGGAATACCCTGCAACAGGGCGTATGGTAAACTTCTGCCGAACAGGGGGATTACCAATTTGAGGCCAGCCTGGGCTACAGATATCAGGCCTAGCCTGGGCTACACACACACTAAAGTCCCATCTTAAAAACAAACAAACAGCCGGGAGGTGGTGGCTCATGCCTTTAATCCCAGCACTTGAGAGGCAGAAGCAGGTGGATTTCTGAGTTCAAAGCCAGCCTGGTCTCTACAGAGTGAGTTCCAGGACAGCCAGGCCTATACAGAGAAACCCTGTCTCGAAAAAACAACAACAACAAAACAAAACAAAATAAACAAAAAAAAGAGCCAGCCGTGTCAAATGCTTGGGAGCTGTAGGCATAGTAAGTGCTAGGTAATTGTTAGTTGTCCCTATGGTGACTGAAGAGGTGACTGAAGAGGTGCCTGAGAGGGCACAAGGGGGAGGGCGGGGTGTCTTCCCAACCTGAGGTGGGAGATGGGCCAAAGATGCTTTCTCAGAGAGGTGATACTTTCAGAAGGGACTGACCAGTTCAAGTGGTCTTGGGGGTGGGGAGGGGGTGGGAAGGGATGGGAACAGCTTGGAGCAAACTCTCAATAAATATTTACTCAATAAATAAAAGTAGAGGATTGCCAGTAACCAGGGGGACAGAACAGACCTGCTAGATAGAGCAGACTGAGGGGTCCCCAGGAGGCGGAGTCTGGGTGGCTGCACTATGGACACTTTTCGACCGCACCCTGTCCCTAGATAGACTCGGGACCTCCACTCCCACCCCCAGACCCGCATCTCGGAGCCTATAGAAGGGCTGCTGCTGAGAGCTGGGGGCCCAAGGGTCCTCGAGGGCCTTCGCCCCTAATGAGAATAGGCCGAGTCCCCACGAGGCGCCTCTCCCGTTGTCCTGAGCCACAAAAGGAGAGGATCAATGCGAGGCGGGAGCGGCCGAGGGGCCTCCTCTTTGTGCGGCTGTCTCGGGCCTGTTTGCGCCGCCGTCTCCGCGCCCCCATTGATCAGGCATGTGGAAAGATTCCGCCTCCCGGGCTCCCTTTGTGACCGCGTTGCCAGGCTGCGGGCCGGCGTGACTGCGGCGCTGCGCGGGGCGCTCCCCCTGCGGTGGGCACGGGCTTGCGACCGGGCGGGGTCCCGGGAGGAGTCCCGGGAGGGTGGCGATCGCCAGATTCTAGTAAGCGAAAATCGAGGAGGCCCTCGATTCGATTCCTGTTTACGACAGAAAATTAAAGCAAAAAAAAAAAAAAAAAAAAAAAAAAAGGCCCAAATATTGCACCGGGCATGCTTATACCACGTGTTGTTTGTCTGACATTCAAAGTTCGAGTATCTTGGATCTTATTTGGCATCCTAGGAGACAGGGAGGCCGGCATTTACCGTCATCCTGTAGGATTTTGTTTGTGAGCTTGCTTTTTGTTTTGACCACTTGGGCACACACCCTCTCAACTCCACCCTCGTCCCCCACCAGCCAAGCCACTCCGTGTAACCCTGGCTGGCCTGGTACCTATAGTGTGACCCGGACTGGCTTCAAATTCAACATCGTGTCTCAGCCTCCCAGGAGCTAGGATTACAGGCCTTCGAATATTATCTAGCTAGACTAAATTGAACTCGGTTTTTACTTTGCTAGTATACCAGCGCTGAGCCACACCCCCAGACATGAACTACTAGGTAACACTTCCTCCTCTCTCCCTTTCTCTCCGCTCCCCCCCAAGCCCCCTGCACTGACATTGTCTATCAAAGGATGCCTTTGAATTCCTGGACCTCGTGTTTCCATCTCCCAAGTTCTGTTTTTAAGTTAAAAAAAAAAAAAGTTGCTGTTTGAGTCAGGATGTCACTATTCTATGATTCTCCATCACCCTGCCTTCCCAAGTGCTAAAATTATAGAACAGATATAATAATAATAATAACAACAATAGTAATAATAACAGCAACTATTGTTATTATCATCGTTGTTATTGAGACCAGGTCTCACTATGAAGACCAGGCTGGACTTTTAACTCACAGAGATGCACCTGCCTCTGCCTCCTGAGTGTGTGGATTAAAGGTAGATGCTCCCACATTTGGCTAGATTGAAATATTTTTTAAAAATTTACCTTATCAACAATATAGTAACATATATGTATATGGTTGATGTGGATGGATTCTCTCTCTCTCTTTCTCTCTCTCTCTCTCTTTTTAGTTTTTCGAGACAGGGTTTCTCTGTATAGCCCTGGCTGTCCTGGAACTCACTCTGTAGATCAGGCTGGCCTCGAACTCAGGAATCCACCTGCCTCTGCCTCCCAAGTGCTGGGATTAAAGGTGTGGGCCACCACTGCCCAACAAAGATTTACTTATTTTTATGTATATGAGTGTCTTGACTTCATGAACACAACCTTAACCGTGGAGTCTGTTTTCTGGTCCCAAACTTGGATAAATTTGCTGGCAAGGTTTTACCTGCGGGGACTGCTGAGAGACTGCGTCCACATCAGGATATATAGAATGTTCTCTTTCCGCCAGAAGGTTCCCTCGGACTGATTGGAACTCCCTTCCCAGGTAACAGCCACTAGCGAGACGTCTGTGCCAAAGTTGGCAGTTGACGTTCTCGAACATCATCCGAATGGAACTGTGCAGTCTGTACCGCGAGTCCAGCTGTTTTCCCTCAACGCCACGTCTGAGGCTTTATCGGTGCGGAGGGTTGGAGCCACCTTCGCCGCTGGCTGAAGAGGATTCTGCTGCCTGCCTGTGTCACAGTTTGCTTTCCCATTCTTCAGGTGAGGAACGCCTAGCCTCAACCCTCTACAGGGCGGTTGTCTTTTTGAGACAGGGTGTCACTGTGCTTACGTAGGTTGGCTTCAAGCTCGGAGCTCTGCCTGCTGGATCAAAGGTGTCCGCTACACCGCCTCGGCCCTTACCAGTTCGGCTATGAGTGCGTTTGTACTAGGCCGCCAGGACTTCGCGCCGAAGCAAAACGGCTGTTCAAAGAGTCCAGATGCTACTTTCATTTCTCCGCCTGCACATGAACTCCGCCTGAAACTGTAATAGATTTGTGTGAGTTCTGAGACTGCCTTCTTCTGTAGAGCCACAGTCTTAAGCCTTACTGGAGATTAGAAGTTACTAGAACAAACAAGACGGGAGATCATACTTGCCCAGTGTGCACAGAGTCTCGGCTGGCACAGACGTGGGGAGAAGACAGATCAGGGTGGCTTAGGATGAACCCCAAGCAAGAGAGACCCACTGCTCCTCGGTTTGTCCAGTGAGTGATGGTGTTAATCACCTTCCTAGGTGGCTAGAAGGTGAGATGGGGTAACGCCTAGGAAAATGAACAGCAGGGCATGGTGCTGCTGTAATCCCAGCATGCTGGAGGCCCCGAAGCTGAAGAAGTCCATCCTAGACTTCTGAGCCAGCCTGGGCTACATATGATCCTGTCTCAAATCAACAATTATAAAAAAAACCAAACCAAAACAGAGAAAGACTTGCCGGAATAAGAGTCACTATCAAGTTTTTATTATTGTTTTCGATATTATTTTACATTTCTTTGTTTAATTATCACTGGGGACTTACACACCCACGGGTGTGCTGTGCTGTGCGTGTGACAGAGGAAAACTCCCGGGAGTTGGGTTCTTTTCTCTCGCCACTGGTATCTTGGGGATCAAACACAGGTTGTCACACTTGGTGGCTAGAGCCTGCTTGTTGAGCCATCTTGCAGGCCCTTATATCAAATTTTCCATCCCAAACTGGTGAGTTGGGCTTTGAGGTAGATACTATTGTCACATTCCCATTTCACAGATGGGCAGACAGAGGCAGAGGGAGGTCAAATCACTTGCTAAGGAAGGCATGATAAAGGGCAAAGGTACCTCATAATGTGGTCTCCTAAGCCAGGTGCCAGAAGGATGTAGCTCCTACTTACAGAATAGAACAGGCTATAAGGATGAGCTGTGTACTTCCTCCTGCTTCTGTCCCCTACTGGTGGTACCTACCTCAAAGGTGAGTGGTTATTTGGAAGGTGGGTGGAACTTTAATAGACTTTTTTTGGGGGGGAGGGGTTAGAGGAGGCCGACTACAGGGTAACAGGTAGGTGGGACTGGCTGGAGGGGAGGAAACAGGAAGCAGGAAGCGGGAGGGAAGCCAATAGAAGCCAGCCCCTGCTCCAGTGGCAGCCACTCAGCTCAGAATCGCTACCTGCTACCTGAAGGGCACAGAGCACAGGGCGCAGGAACTGATGACCTCAGCGGATTAGCGGAACAATCCCGATCCAATCCTGCTTCCCAGAGCTGGTCTGCACAATCCCGTGTCAAGCCAGCTTTCTTTAGCTACTTAGGGAGGGAACACGGGGGCACAACCTTCTTAGAGGGCCTCTGCGCCCAAGGCCCAGTCTGGAGCTCTGGGCTGAAGACAACCTGCTGACAATCCCTTCAGCCCGGACAGTATGGGGCACCCCGAATCCCCCCTTCAGCCCGGACAGTATGGGGCACCCCGAATTCTTCCCCGAGCTAAAGACATGCCTCCACCACAGAGTTCACTGGGTTTTCCCTTTCTATTGCCTTCATCTCTTCTCTGGCACAACCATCAGATCATCAAGACAGAAACACCCTAGTTACTAGCACTCGTAACCCCTGTACTAGTTAGGGGCTTGGACACACTTCTCTTTTCCCAGGCTGACCTTCAGTTCTTAGGATCAAAGGAGTCTCCTGCCCAGGCTTCCTAAAACAACACAGGAGAGACTCTGAAATAAACTTTCTTCTTTTTCTTTTGACGAGGTGTCCGTAGCTGCAAGCTGGCCTCTAATTCCCCAAAAGGCCAAGGGTGACTTTAAACTCCCCGCTTCCCCAATGGGAACGCAAGAATGCATCCCCAGGACCTCTGGATTTATGTAGCGCTGGAGATTAAACTCCAGGCTTGTACATACTAAGCAGCCATCTATATCCTTAGCCTCATATGGAATTTTTAAAAAAAATTTTTTTTTACTTTTAAATTTGTTTTTTTAATTCATGTATAAGCAAGTGGAAGGAAAAAAAAATCTCCAGAGAAGGTCTCACTCTATAGCCCTGGCTGTTCTGGATCTCACTACATAGATCAGGCTGGCCTTGAACTCACAGAGATCTTCCTGCCTCTGTCTCTGAGTTCTGGGATTAAAGATGTATACCACCGGGCAGTGGTGGCACATGCCTTTGATCCCAGCACTCAGGAGGCAGAGGCAGGCGGATCTCTGAGTTCGAGGCCAGCCTGGTCTACAGAGTGAGTTCCAGGACAGCCAGGGCTACACAGAGAAATCCTGTCTCGAAAAACCTTTTTCCTTCCACTAAAAAAAAAAGGTGTATACCACAGAACTTGGTCTCAGTTACAAACTTTAAAGATAATGAAACCACAGAGCCAATGGTATAGAATTCAGCTCTCTACCTACAGTATAATAAGGCCTTGGACCAGCTGCTGCCGCAGGGAACTGGGGTAGCCCTTCCAGTTCTTCCTCATGAGACTTGGGTCTTAACACATGCTGCCCCTAAGACTTCCAAGCTTCAGAAACCAAAGAGGACGCCAGAGTTTAAAGAAGCAGAACCCAAGCTTGGAGATGAGAGAGGCGGCTGCAAATCCTGCGTCTGTTCCTTCCTTCCTCAGACTATTTTATCATCTGTAAATAGGATGGATCTAGTCATGCTGGGGGCAGGAGGGGGATTGGCTGTACAGCTTACGTGGTAGAGCCCTTGCCTAGCATACTCAAGACCCTAGTCTGGGCCTCCAGCACTATAGGTCAACAAACAAAAACCTGATTCAGAAATTACCTACCAAGCCAGACAGGGTGTTCCATATCTGTAATCTCAACACTCAGGAGGCTGAGGCAGGAGGATCAGGAGTTCACGGCCTGTTTAGGCTGTATAGCTAGATGGTGTCTCAAAACAATAAGGATAAGGGGAAGGAGGAAGAAGGGGAAATGACGTCAGAGGCTTGCCCAAGACACCCACCTGTTTCAAAGACAGGGTCAAATCCACCTGATTCTAAAAACAATGGCTTTTCCAGGGAGAAGGGATTAGGGTGGTGGCAGCCACCACCCTTACCCCACTTAGCTAGGCAGGCAGGCAGGCTCTGGTTTGGTGTCTTGATGTGTCACCACTGTGAGAAGCATTGCGGTGACCTCCGGGAGAGAGCTAGGCACAAGATGGATGAAGCATAGCAGGTTTCTCTCTTCCCTCTGAGGGGGTGGCGTCTGGGATTACCGGATCAGTGTAATCCTGGGGGTGGGTGGGGAGCAGGTCAGGTGGAGGGGAAGGGCCATGGCAGAGGCCCAGAGGCAAGATCCAGCTCGGGGCTTAGAGGATCTGCAGGGCAGGCAGCCATTGGGGCTGAGAAACAGGGCTAGCCCAGGCCAGGCAGGATGGTGGATGCACTAAGAACTTTCTAACCGCGTTTTTTAACTTGTCTTCTCCTTTCTCTTCTCCCTTTCAATGCCTTCTGTTTCTCAGGCGGGGGGGGGGGCCCACTTCTTCTCAACAACCCCCCTCCCCTCCTTCCCGTCTTCATCCTCTTCTGAACAGCTGCCCCGCCCCCACAGGTCTAGTTCACACCCACCCCTTTTCCCTCCCCTCCCCTCTTCCACCCCTGACAATGAGGACTGAACTCTGAGACCGGCTAACCAGGGCATTGTCCCTTTAAGGAATCCCGAAATCCGGACACCCCTCTCCTCCCCCACCTGAGAACCAATCTGGGTTCCCGAATTCAAGTAGAGGCTTTTGTGTGTCACGTGTTTCGGGGAACAAAGCCCTGTGCGGCAGGAATAAAAGCGCCCATTCAGGAGCCCGTTTGTTCTCCTGCTAAACGTTTCCACTCCAGCCTTGCCTCTCTCCCGGGTTCCCAGGGCCGCCCGGCTGGGCCTCACCTTCCCGCCTCAGTTTTAATGCCCTACCCAAAGCAGGTGCCCACAGCCAGGGCTCTGCCCACCTTTTCTTCCCGAGAGATCAGATGACACCAGCTGGCCCCGAGCTGTGTCCTGCCTGCTCGTGCCTCTCTCTTTCTCTGTGAACCTCCTCAAGGCATCTGAGGAGACTGAGGCTCACAGAGTTTAGGTAGCTGCCCTGAAGTCCTGCTGCTGGCCCGAAAGGGAGTCTGGACACTTAGCTGGCCCTGAAGGACAGGATGACTAAGTCAAAGCAGGCAGCCTGTGGGGTCAGTCACCTGCTGGGAGGTCACAGTCACAGGCAAGCCTTGAGACAGACAAGTTGGAGCCTTATCTTTGAGGGAAATAGTGGGTCGTTTGGACAGGACCACTCTGGAAGAGTCAATACTTGAGACGTCTTTAACCCCAGTACTCAGGAGGTAGAGGCAGGTGGATCTCTGTGCAGTTCAAGGCTAGCCTGGTCCACATAGCAAGTTCCAGGCTACATAGTGAGACCCTGTCTCCAAAGTAAAACGGGAAAGGGGAAACTATATTTATCTGAGATGTTCATTGATTCGTTGCCAGAAGGTTGGTTCGTATAGTGTAATCCCATCTGTGTAAGGCAGGGAAGGGGCTGGAGAGACGCCTGTTTCGGACACTGTTCCAGCATGTACATCAGACAGTTCACAACTGCCTGGAACTCCAGAGGAGCCAATGCCTCTGGCATCTGTGGGCACCTGAAATCACATGTACACGTTTTATTTATTGTAATTTCCCCCCCTTCCTGCTGCCTCACCCTCTGTTGCTGAGGTTGCAAGTATACCTGGCAAACAGGACTTCTTCCCCCTCTTTCCGGTACTGGGCGTTGAAACCAGGGTCTTTCACAGGCTAAACAAGCATCTTACCGAGGGGCTGCATGCCCAGCCCCCAGTCAGCCACCTCAAAGTGTGCATTGTAGGCTCTTCCCGGTGCTGTGTAGCACCCATTCCTTCCAGTTCTGCTTCTCTACACCTCAGGGACAGCTATGGCTCATTTAGCCATTTCTCCCTTCTCCACCCCGTCCGGCAGCTCCTGACCTGCCTTCTGCTTCTCGAGATTTGGCCCAGTTTTAATATTTCAAGTAGATGGAAATCCGTGGCATTTTTTCTGTCTAGCTAAGCAGATCTGTGTTTACTTTGTTTATGCGTGTATACATGTGTGTGCAGGTATGCGTTAACAGTGTGTATAGGTGTGTGGGGGTCCATGCTGAGTGTCTTCGTCAATCACTGTTTTGTTTTTTATTCGGTTTTAGTTTTTGTTTGGGCCTTTTGGTGTATGCGTGTAGTGTGTGAACATATGTGTATGTGTGTGCTCACAGATGTGTGAGCACACATCTGTGTTTGGGTACATATGCATGTGTACATGTGTGTGTATGTGTGTGTGCATGCACACGCATGTGTGTGTATGTCCATGTGTGTGTGTGCATGCCTGTGTGTATGTGTGTGCATGCGACTGAGTATGTGTGCATGCGACTGAGTATGTGCGCATGCATGTGTGTGCGCGCGTGTGTGTACGTCTGTGTGTATGTGTATGTGTGTGTGCACACCTGTGTGTGTATGTGTGTGCATGTCTTGAGTGTGTGCATGCATGTGTGTGCGTGTGTATGTGTAGATAGATGTGTGTGTGTGTATGCCCGTGTGTATGTGTAGATGTGTGTGTGCACGCTTGTGTGTGTGTGTGTGTGTGTACTAATGCTAACATCAGATGTCTCCCTCAACTGCTCCTCACACATTTCCTGAGTCAGGGACTGCGCATGAACCAGGAACTCACTAGTTCTGGCTAGTCTAGCTAGGCGGCTTGTCCAGGCTCGCCAGGTTTTATGTGGGCTCTGAGGACCTTACCTCCCGTCCTCACACTTGCGTGGCAAGAGCTTGATGCCCTGAGCTGTCTGCTCAGTCCTGCCGCCTCATTGAGAAGGGTCTCTCCCTGAACAAGGAGCTCGCTGACTCAACCAGATGTGCTAGCCAGGAAGCCGCAGGCATCCTCCTGCCTCTGACTCCCCAGCACTCCAATTACAGGCAGTGAGCCTCTGTGTCCAGCTTTACATGGGTGTCCTGACTCCAACTCACTGGGGTCCTTAGCTTGTGAGGCAAACACCTCCTGGGCTGAGTGATCTCCGTAGCCCCCCACTTATGGGTAGCAAATATCAACACACTGTTCTCCCCATCTTTTCCCCTCTCATGCTGGGACATAGAATTCAAATCGGCAAAACTTTTGTGAGGCTGTGAGCTCAATCCCCAGTAAGTACCACAGCGACCAAGTTACCTTAAAAAATTAAAAAAAAAACAAAAACAAACAAACAACCGAGTGGGAAA
>NW_021604612.1:3368692-3381188 GCF_004785775.1 Grammomys surdaster
TTAAGTGCTAGGGAACCAAACCCAAGTTCGTTCTTTCTTTCTTTCTTTCTTTCTTTCTTTCTTTCTTTCTTTCTTTCTTTCTTTCTTTCTCTCTTTCTCTCTCTCTCTCTCCCTCTTTCTTTCTTAAAGATTTATTTATTTATTTATTTATTTATTTATTTATTTAATGTATGTGTGTACACTGTAGCTGTCTTCAGACACACCAGGTGAGGGAATCAAATCCCATTACAGATGATTGTGAACCACCCTGTGGTTGCTGGGAATTGAACTCAGGACCTCTGGAAGAGCCGCCAGTGCTCTTAACCACTGAGCCATCTCTCCAGCCCTACCCAAGTTCTTTTTTTTCTTTTTTTCTTTCTTTTTTTTTTTTTTTTAGTATTTCGAGACAGGGTTTCTCTGTGTAGCCCTGGCTGTCCTGGAACTCACTCTGTAGACCAGGCTGGCCTCGAACTCAGAAATCCACCTGCCTCTGCCTCCCAAGTGCTGGGATTAAAGGCGTGCGCCACCACTGTCTAGATCAAACCCCAATTCTTGCATAAGCCCTCTGCCACTGAGCAACACTCTGAAAGTTGTTCTGCAGTTGCACATATGCAGGTAGGTGTGTGCGCGCACGTGTGAGTGTGTGTGAATATGATGTGCATGTGCGTGTATGTGTGTATGTGTGTGTGAATACGGTGTTCATGTGTGTGTGTGTGTGTGTGTGTGTGTATGTATACGGTGTGCATGTGTGTGTGTGTGTGAATACGGTGTACATGTAGGTGATGTACGTGGACATGGGTTGCCCACATGCCACCCCTTGTCTGAGGACAGCTTAGATGTGAGCCCCCTCCTCCCCTTTGTTTTAGACAGGGTCTTTTTGTTGCTTGCCCACCGTGTGTCGGGCTAGCTGGCTCTCCAGCATCCGTGGATTCTCCCGTCTGCACCTCTCATGCCTCCCTGGGAGCTGGGATTACATATGCTTCTAAAAACCCCTACGTTTGATGTGGGATCGGAGGACTTGAACTCTGGTCCTCACACTGTCACTTAAGCACTTCTGTGTAGCAGGCTTCTCTCCCAGCCCGTAGTTTTGTCTGTTTTTGAGGTAGGTTCTTGCTGTGTCGCCCAGGCTGGACTGGCTATCTAGCTGAAGATGACCTTGAAGCTCCTGGTTTTCCTGCCTCCACTTCCCAAATGCTGTAATTACAGATGTGCACGCCCATACCCTAGTCAAAAAACAAAACAAAACCCGTTTTTTGTTTTTCCTTTTTCTCATCAAATGTGAAGCCTACAAAAAAAAAGTATGACTGTACAAACTTTAAAATAAATAAATAAATATATAAAGAATACATATTGATGACCTAGGCTTTTCTTGCTGGATCGTTCTGAGTGGCTCCCGGGGACTCTGGCTTCTCTGGAGCCTGCTGATGTTGATGTCCCAGCAAGGTCAGCACGGCTCTGGGGACAGCTGGGTCACTTATAGTAAGGCAGAATCCAGGAATCTCTGCTTTTCCGGTCCAGCCTCTCGCTACTGGGTCACAGTCAGAAGGATGGGCGTTTGAATCTGCTGCCTGCTCTTAGTGCTATGATACTAAATTAAGGAGCTGCTCTCACAGGCCTGCGGGTCCCACGATGGCAGCTCTGGAGTTCAAGGCAGAAACCCCTGCGTGGAGGAAGTTAAGGGAAAGGGCAGGAGAGGACAGCATGGACCCAAGCAGCCAGCCCCACCCTCTGTGAGGTGGCACCAGAGGATTGATAGAATAGCCCTGGGCAGAAGCCTCGCTCTTCTTCTTAGATGCTTTGTCATTTTAGCCAAGGGGTGGCATGTCTGTGAACCTCAGATACTCATCCATCCTATGGATATACTAGTAATTAAGACAGCATCATAAGTTATTCGATGAGCCAATGAAATAGCATGAGAAATGCCTTCGCCTCCTCCAAGAGCTCAATAAACCACAGTGGTCATTATTATGACGTCCAAAGGCTTAAGGAGGGCAATGTGTCTCCCGCACTGTGCTTTCAAGGTGGATAGAGTGCCTCACGAGCTAGCCCACGCCATGGGGAGCGAGAGAAAATAGCCCTAACTTTTGGGAAGGCTTTAAAGAGGCTGAGGTGTAACTCCATTGGTAGAGCGCTTGTCTAATGCTCATCCTGGGTTCCCCACCCCCAGTGGTCCATAAACTGGTTGCCGCTGGAGTGGGGAGACGGAGATAGAAGGATTCCAGTCAAGTACATCTTCAGCTACATATTGGAATTTAAGCTAGCCTGGGCTACGTGAAACTGTGTCTCAAGGAAGAAAAGAGCAGAGGGGGTGAGCAGGAGGTGGAGATTCACCGACATTCACTGATCATGTGACACATACACACACACTCACACGGGTACCAGAAACACACAATTGCAGCAAAGGTTTCTGGGAAACCAAAGGAGCAAAGGGCATGGAGCAGAAGGGTGAACCTGGGGGTGTCTCTGTGGGGGAAGTCACATTCATGGGGGACACTGAAAAGGCAGAGGAAGTTTGTGAGGCACAGTCTGGGGAAAGAAAGCTCAGACTGAGCCAGGATGCCAGGCTAAGGTGAGCTTGTCCAGAGCAGGAAGATATTACCACACGGGGAAGGATGCTCCAGGCCAGCAGTGGTCAACCTGTGAACTGTGACTCCTTTGGGGGCGGGGCTGAACGATCCCTTCACAGGGGTCTCCCCAAACCATCAGGGGACACAGATATTTACATTACGATTCATAACAGTAGCAAAAGTATAGTTATGAAGAAAATAACTTTGTGGTGGTGGTGGTGGGGTCACCACAACATGACGAACTGAATTCGAGCCTTGTGGCATCGGGGAAGGTTGAGAACCCCTGCTCTAGGCAGACGGAAGAAAGCTCCAGAAGAAGAGTTGTCTACTCTAAACGTAAGGGGAGAACGTTGTTCAAAGGCTCTGTGCCTAGGATGAGTCTGGTGATTTGGTGATTTCCAGGCTCGATTAAAAATCGGGGGATGGGGAGAGATCAAGAGCTGTAGGGCAGATAAGGCAGGGGTCAGGACACGGGGGGCAATTGTGGTGTGGTGGGGCATGGGCGGGGCTTTGTCTACTGGCAGTGTTTGGGATTTGTTCTATCTGTGCAAGAGAGCTACTGAGGAGTTTCAGCTAGACACACGATGACACTGGAAGGTCACCTATTGTCCCATCTCAGTAAGTAGTCTTTTTCTCTCTGTGTGTATATGTCTGTGGTTATGCCTGTGTACCTGTTTGTGTGTGTGTGTGTGTGTGTGTGTGTGTGTGTATACAGCCCAGAGGCCCATCTCAGGCATCCACCTCTACTGTTTTCTATCTTAATTTTTAAAATAAAAATATATTTTTATTTTATGTACATTTCTGTTTGACTGGATGTATTCCTGTGTGAGGATGTAGGATCCCCTGGAGTTACAGACAGTTGTGATCTGCTATGTGGGTGCTGGGAATTGAACCCGGGTCCTGTGGAAGAGCAGTCAGTGCTCTCAACCGCTGAGCCATCTCTCCAACCCTCCGTCTTAATTTTTGACTCAGTCTTTGCACAAAACCCAAAGGTCCCTGACTCTCTGGTCAGGGAGCTCCAGAGATCCCTCTGTCTCTGCCTCCCTAGTGCTAAGATTACAGGCCTGCACAGCCAACCTTGGTTTTTATTTACTAGCTAGGGAACAGATGTGAGGTGCTCACACCCTTGGACCTTTCGGGGACCAAGGTAATTGTAGCCACACTAGGCTAATATCACTGAAGGACCACAGCTCCTGGATTCGCTTGACAGACAGACAGACAGACAGACAGAAAGACAGACAGACAGACAGACAGACAGACAGAAGGGGTTGGATTCAGGTATGACTTAGAGCCTGCATCCAAATCCAGGCTCCCTATTTCTTTGCTATGTGGCCTCTGGACTCTATGCTCGCTCTCTGGGATTGGCTCCTCCCTGTTGTGTGAAGGTAACAGGAGCTGAGGGTGTCCGTTCCTGCTGGAGGACAGGCTTGGTACACTGGGGCCTGAGTCCCAGACCCCCTCCCCCAAGCCTTTTTTTTTTTTTTGAAGAATAACTAAATGATCCAGTTGGTGTAAATTGCTTAGCGGGCCCATGGGATATTTTATAAACGTCTGCTGTAGTTGTTTAAGTCAGGAAGAAGGAGGCAAAGAGGGGATGGGTGGCCATCGGTAGAGTTGAGTCAAGTCCCAAGGATAGCACTTAGCACTAGTTTGGTTTGTTTGTTTGTGGTTGTTTTTGTTTGTTTGTTTGTTTGTTTGTTTGAGATTGAGTCTCTGTAGCCGGACCTCAGACTCATTACACAGTGGAGGAAGACCTTGAACGCCTAAATGCCAAGATCACAGCCTGGCTTTCTCTCTCTCCATCTTTTGCTGGAATGAGTTCTGTCCTGTGTAGGTCAGTGACCCCTGGCTGACCTTTGGTGGACAGGGCACCATAACGCCATGGCTGACACTAGAGACAAGAGTTGGGGGATGGTGGCAGAGAGGAGGACAGAACACAAGTCCAACTAAGTAAGCTACAAGAGCGCTCTGTCCTCCATATTTGCCTTTCCGGTTCCGCTGAAACGCCGACCCTCTTTCCTCTCCATCCCAGGGTCTTCTCCTTCCTCTGAGCCTTCAGGTTCCCTGAGGATCCCAGTAGTGTTCTTTAATTGGAGATTAAGCTCTGTAAGAACTGGTGGGAAGATATCGGGGGTGGGATTCCGCTAACGTTAACTGTCACAGTGTATAGAAAAGGTGAAATCAGTCCACTGAATGAAAAATCAAGATGTAAAGAAGGTGAAATCGCTGGGCGGTGGTGGCGCACACCTTTAATCCCAGCACTTGGGAGGCAGAGGAGGCGGATTTCTGAGTTCGAGGCCAGCCTGGTCTACAGAGTGAGTTCCAGGACAGCCAGGGCTACACAGAGAAACCCTGTCTCGAAAAAACCAAAAAAAAAAAAAAAAAAAAAGGAGAAGAAGAAGAAGAAGAAGATGGGGGGCTGGAGAGATGGCTCAGTGGCTAAGAGCACTGACTGCTCTTCCAAAGGTCCTGAGTTCAATTCCCAGCAACCACATGGTGGCTTACAACCATCCATAATGGATCTGATGCCCTCTTCCGGTGTGTCTGAAGAAAGCTACAGTGTACTCATATAAATAAAATAAATAAATCTTTTTTTTTTTTTAAAAAAAAAAAAAGAAGATGGAGTCGCACAACAAGCTAGCTGTCTGACCTTGGACTGACTAAACACTTCTTCATCCGGGTCTTCCTGTAAGTTAGGGGAGGTGGCAGAGTCTCTCCCCGTGGCCATGGCTCAACCATTTTGAAACTGGTACACTGAAGACTGACAACTTTCCTTGTGATACAGGTCCATGGGTATTCCAATAAGGGAACCGGAAGTTCTAAGTAACCCCAGATCCATCTCCCCACCAGAGAGTTGTCTAAAGGCCTGAGGGCAGGAGTGACATCATTAGTGACATCATTAGTGACATCATTAGTGGGCATAAACTCCACCCCTCCCCCCTACTTTGTTCTATTCCTCTTTTTCTCTCTCCCTCGCTTCTCTCTCTCCCTCCTTCCCCCTCTTGTTATTCTGTCTTCCTTCTTTCCTTTCTTTCTTCCATATATTTTCAATATTCAGCAGAGGCAGTGGCTCTAGAGAGATTTTTCAGGGATTAAGAGCTCTGGCTGCTCTTGCAGAGAACGGGAGTTCAGATCGCAGCACCCTCGTGCTGGCTCACGACCACCTGTAACTCCGGTCCCCGTCGATCTGACACAGTCCTCTGGCCTCCAAGGGCACAAGGCCCTCACACGGCACACATACCTACCTGCAGGCAAAGCACTAATACACACAACATAGGAATAAACCATCTTTTTCTTTTTGTTTTGGAGACAGAGTCTCCCTAGGTATCCCTAGATAACCTGGAGCTTGCTGTGTATCCCTAAATGATTTGGAGCTTGCTGTGTAGACCAGGCTGGCCTTGAACTCACAGAGAACCACCTGCCTCTGTCTCCTCAGTTCTGGGACTAAAGGTGTGCACCACCACACCTGTGTGTGTGTGTGTGTGTGTGTGAATTGCTAGGGTTTTCTTGCCTGTGCGCATATGTGTAGGCCAGAGGTTGACATCTGGTGTCTTTTTCAACCACCCCCGACCTTGTACTCACTGATATGGCAAGGCTGTGATCTGTGAGTGTCGGGTATCTGTCTCCCATCCTGGGATTTTATGTACACGTGCCCAATGTTTTCTATGAACACAGATGATTCAAACTTAAATCCCCATTGCTTCATAGAAAACACGACCAACTGAGCTGTCACCTCAACCCCGGTGTATTATTATTATTTTTTTTTTTTCGAGACAGGGTTTCTCTTGTAGCCCTGGCTGTCCTGGAACTCACTCTGTAGACCAGGCTGGTCTGGAACTCAGAAATCTGCCTGCCTCTGCCTCCCAAGTGCTGGGATTAAAGGCGTGCGCCACCACTGCCCTGCTGCTCTTTCTTTTTTTTAAAAAAAAATATTTATTTATTTTATGTGAGTTCTACACTCTAGCTGTCTTCAGACACAGAAGAGGATCCTGGATCCTTTTCAAGATGATTGTGAGCCACCATGTGGTTGCCGGGCATCAAACTCAAGAAGATTCAAGCAAACTCAAAATCTCTGGAAGAACAGTCAGTGCTCGTAACCGCTGAGCCATCTCTCCAGCCCCGACTGTTTCTTGTTCCTTTTGTGTAATACTCCATTGCATAAGAATATAATTCTTCACTCGTTCTCCTGCCGATGAACACTTGTACTATCTCTGGTTTCTGGCTTTTGCGAGTAACGCTCCTGTCGATGCTTTTAGACAGTCTTTAAATAGCCCGGTTCAAATCATCATCACTACTTTTTTTTTTTTTTTTTTTTTTTTTTGGTTGTTAAGATGCATCCATATTTACAGAAAAGAATCCATATTCATGCTAACACAAAATAAGTCCATTTTCCCTCTGCAGCCCTATGGTAATGATTTGTCAGTCAATATACTTCTTCCCGGGTACTTCCGTTGTGTATAGAACCATATATAATCAGTATTAATGAAATTATCACTCTGGCGGTGCCTCCCTTGGCTGTGTGACTCCGGGGGATGCTGCATAGTCCTTTTGTTTAGTTGGTTTGGGGTTTTTTTTTCTTTGTTTTTTTTTTTCTTCTGAGACAAGTGCTCATGTAATGAAGGCTGGCCTCAAATTCACCATATAGCTAAGAGAGTGACCCTGACCTTCTGACTCTGTGGTCTCTGTGTCCAGACTCTAGGATTACAGTAGCATGTTGTCCTGTCTCACTACAGAAGCACACTTGCTTGATTCATCATTATTAACTGTGTGCGTGTGCGTGTGCATGTGTGTGTGTGTGTGTGCACGCGCGCATGCGTATGTGTGGACATGTGTGCACCACGGTGCATGTCTATACAGAGCATGCCTTCATGGCTGTGAACAGACACAATGACCACAGGAACTCTTAGAAAAGACAACATTTAATTGGGACTGGTTTACATGTTCAGAGGTTCAGTCCATTTTCTCCATGGCGGGAAGGATGGCGTTGCCCAGGCAGGCTTGGTGCTGGAGGAGCTGAGAGTTCTCCACCTTGTTCTGAAGGCAAACAGGAGACTGGTTTCCAGGCAGCTAGGAAGAGGGTCTCAAAGCCCACCCTCACAGTGACGTACTTCCTCCAACAAGGCCACACCTCCTAATAGTGCCATTCCCTGTGGGCCAAGCATATTCAAACCACCACAGTGTACGTGTTGAAGTCAGAGGACAACTTCTGGGATCAGATTTCCTCTTTCTACCATGTATTCCAGGATGTCAGCCTTGTGGGTCAAATGCTTTTACCCTCTGTCTCAGTTAGGGTTTTACTGCTGTGAACAGACATCATGACCAAGGCAACTCTTATAAGAATAACATTTAATTGGGGCTGGCTTACAGGTTCAGAGGTTCAGTCCATTATCATCAAGGTAGGAACATGGCAGCATCCAGGCAGGCATGGTGCAGGAGGAGCTGAGAGTTCTACATCTTTATCTGAAGGATGCTAGTGGAAGACTCACTTCCAGGCAGCTAGGAGGAGGGTCTTAAAGCCCATGCTCGCAGTGACACGCCTACTCTAACAAGGCCACACCCACTCCAACAGGGCCACACCCACTCCAACAGGGCCACACCCACTCCAACAAGGCCACACCTACTCTAATAAGGCCACACCTCCTCCAACAAGGCCACACCTACTACAACAGGGTCACACCTCCTCCAAGAAGGCCACACCTACTCTAATAAGGCCACACCTCCTCCAAGAAGGCCACACCTACTACAACAGGGTCACACCTCCAAATAGTGCCACTCGTTGGGCCTAGCATGTTCAACCCATCACCCCTCTGAACCATCTTACCAGCCTTAACCCTGTAAGTCATTTTTCCCCCCAGGGGAGTTGTGTGTGGCGGCTCTTGCCTATAATCCCAGCACTTGGGAGGCTGAGTAGGACGACGGCAGAGAGTTTCAGGAGAGTCTGGTCTACCTAGCAAGTTCAAGGCCAGCCTGGGCTACAGAATGAGACCCTTTCTCAAAAAGAAAGGATGGGGCATGGAGGATGCACGTGGCTCATATGAGTGCTTGCTTAGCATGCATGAGGCCCTGGGTCTAATTCCCAGCAACAACAACAACAACAACACACACACACACACACACACACTTTTAGACTATGGTGTGTTAAATTCATATAAAACCTTTGGCTACTGAGGGCTTACCGTGTTCAGGCACACCTTGCCCTATTCCCCAATTACCTGCATCCGTGGCAGACATTGATAATCAATCACAGATTTCCATCCTCGCCCAGCTGCAGCCACCCGGCCAGTTAGTAGAAAAACTGAATTCAATTTCCCATCTCGAGTATAATTTGGCCACTTTCCATTTTGCACATGAATAAACTAGGACTCTGGTGGGGGAAGAGCCTGCTTCAAGGTCAGAGACAGAGCCCCAGGCTCCGGCCTTGCTGTCAAATGCTTTTTCCACTGTGCTCACTGACTCCAAAAGCTATTTTCCCTGGGACTACTGAAAACCTGGTCTCTAGGGAGAAGGCAGAGAGTAGAGGACCCTGCCCTCTAGCCAGGCCTTCATCTCTGTGCCCTGAAGTGTCATGGAAGCCCCTGCCAACCATCAGCCTGGCAGCCCCCCGCCCCCCCCCCCAGGCACGGGCAACAGACCTGTGGTTTCTGTTCAGTTTCCCGAAATAAACACTGATATTTTTTTTTTTAAATAAAGGAAGTGTGCTTTTAGCATCTTCGTGTTCAGCCCCTGAATTGTGGGATTATTAATTGACCATACTAAATCAAATCGTTAATTACAGGCAAGAGGCAACTTCAGTTGCTGAAAACAGAATTCTGAAAGTACACACACACACACACACACACTCCCCCTCACCAACACATCACACTCGCTCTGGTTGTCATTGGAAGCGACGGTGAGAAAGTGGGAGAGTCAGCAGGTCTGGACAGACTGGGTGTCCTCAGCTGGGACAAGCAGAATCATCTAATTCTCTGTCAGGGCCGGGGCAAAAAAGCAAATATTTGTGATGTTTGAGTCTGGTACACATGAACTTTTGAGGGGGCCAGCCGGCTTTGTGACCTTACATGGCTTGTCATTCCAGGTGTCTCAGCCTCAGTTTCTTCACCTGTAGAATGGGCACAAGAATATAATCTGTATCCTATGCTAGATCCTTAAGGGATATGTAACTATAAACCAGTGAGACAGCTCAGTGGGTAAAGTTGCTTGCCACTAAGCTGTACCAACCTGAGTTCCATCCACAGGTTCAACATGACAGAAGGACCTCCATATGCACACAGTGGCATAGGTGCCTGCCTGCATGCATAAACGTGTAAGATATGCACAAGTATTATGTATCAATTAAAGCTACAAGGACAGAGCAGGGATAGTGGTCACTGATGGTGACGGTATAGTGTGCTTATCCCAGCTACTGATGAAGCTAAGGCAGGATGCTTGCTTGAGCCAAGGAGTTAAAAGTCCTCTGAGCAATAGGGTGCAACCTCCCCATCTCAACCAAACTTAGACGTGTGCACACCACCTGGGGCTGCGGTATGTCTCAGTGGGACAGAGAATGGCCAGCGTGTGTATGTCTATGGATTTGATACCCAGAACCAGTCAAATAAGATAAACATAAACAATACTTTGAGAGAGAGGCAGAAAGATGGAGACAGAGGGAGGGAGGAAAGGAAGGAAGGGAGGGAGGGAGAGAGGGAGGGAGGGAGAGAGAGAGAGAGAGAGAGAGAGAGAGAGAGAGAGAGAGAAAGAGAGAGTTATCTATTACATTGCAGTGATTTTTAAATGACTTGGGATGGGTGGTGGTGGCGCACGCCTCTAATCCCAGCACTTGGGAGGCAGAGGCAGGCAGATCTCTGAGTTCGAGGCCAGCCTGGTCTACAGAGTGAGTTCCAGGACAGCCAGGGCTACACAGAGAAACCCTGTCTCGAAAAAAAAAAATTAAATGACTTGGTTTTGTTTGTTTGTCTGTTTGTTTTGTTTTTGACCTTTTTTTTTTTTTAAAGTACAGTTATAGCTATTTGGGTGACATATCCTACCTTCCAAGCCTATAGGAAGCTGAGGCAGGAGGATTGGGATATTAAGGTCAGCCTGAGCTACACAAAGAGAGACCCTATGCAGATCTGGCTTATGCAAACAAGTACTGTCAAGCTCTGCTTATTTATTTATTTATTCATTCATTCATTCATTCATTCATTCATTCATTTTTATGCTTATTTTCCTTTATTTTTCAAGGCAGGGTTTCTCTGTGTAGCCCCGGCTGTCCTGGAACTCACTCTTTAGACCAGGCTGGCCTTGCACTCAGAGATCCACCTGCCTCTGCCTCCTCAGTGTTGGGATTAAAAACCACCACTACCCGGCTTTATTTTGTCTTTGTGATGTGTTCTCGTGAAACCCAGGTGGCCTTTGAACTTGATAGGTAACCCAGGTGGCCATGGACTCCTGCCCGCCCTGCCTGCCCCTTCCAAGCAGTGAGATGACAGGTGTGTGCCACCGTACCCAGAACTGTCGGTGCTTATGGGCTCATGGCACAGTCATATAGTACATGTGTGTAACACACATGTTTCCTAAGCAGGCTCACAACAGGCTACTGGCATGCTGGTCCCTATGCTGTATGCTGGTCCCTCTTGCTGTCTTTGGTGAGTTTATTCACCCATTTCTTGGTATTAAAGACTGAACTCAGGGTCTTCCCACCCACAAACACTCGGCAACAGCATTGCCGATTAATCTAATTTATTTGTGCATTGGTGTAGAGTTATCTAATGGGTCACGGGCAGCTTATCAATAGCCACTGTTCTCTCCTCTCCCCCAGCACCAGCGCCTGTCAACAGCCTGTAGCTCCTCAGCTTGGGGTGGGGTTTCATGAGCTTCTCCCATCCATGCTGGGATGAATGTTCCAAGATGTTCCCTGAACCGTGTGTGTGTGTGTGTGTGTGTGTGTGTGTCCATGTGCCTGTGTGTCTGTGGGGGGGGGGGAAGCCTGTGCATGTGTGTCAGTGTGTATGTATGCATGTGTGTGTAAATGTGTGTCTGTGTGTATGCATGTGTGCATGAAATGTGTGTATCTATTTGTATGTGCCCGCCTGTGTGTCTGTGTATGCGCATGTGTGCTTGCATGTGTGTCTCTGTGTGTCTATTTGTATGTGCCTGCCTGTGTATGGGTGTACATGTGTTTCTGTGTGTGTAGGCATGTGTATGTTTGTGCCTGTGTACGTATGTGTGATAGAGAAGTCCCATTTAGAAACAAGCACTTACTCAACCACCAGTTGTGACGCTCTGTATGTTTCTGAGGTCCTTGGTATTCCCCTGGGTGACAACTCATAGAGAGGTATCCAGGCTTGACACTGAAATTTTTGTTTAATAACTCATGTATTATAAGCAGTATCCACCCATACAGGAAACTTCTGTTCAAACTTCTTTGTATGTATGTATGTATGTATGTATGTATGTATGTGTGTGTGTCTTGAAGAAAGTTTGACAACATGCATTTAGTAAAACACCAGTATATACATACAATATACATATATACATATACACATATACATGTACATATACATATAGATATACATTAAGGTACAAACTCCATACATTTTTTGCATACATCCTTACTTCCGCTTAACCCTCCTGCCTCCCATCCTGTTCTTGCTTAAACCTTCCATCTCCAGTGTTTTCCCTTCTCCCCTTCCTTGCATCCCGTCCCCCACAACTGGTATTTCAGAACCTATTCCTTCTACACACATATCGATACGCATATAATTAAGGAGGCTAGAAACACAGCTTAGGGCCAGGCAGTGGCGGCACTTGGGAAGCAGAGGCAGGTGGATCTCTATGAGTTCGAGGCCAGCCTGGTCTACAGAGCTAGTTTCAGGACAGCCAGGGCTACACAGAGAAACCCTGTCTAGGATAGATAGATAAGTAGATAGATAGATAGATAGATAGATAGATAGATAGATAGATAGATAGAT
>NW_021604612.1:3381198-3432327 GCF_004785775.1 Grammomys surdaster
GATAGATAGATAGATAGATAGATAGATAGATAGATAGATAGATAGATGACAGACAGATGATAGACAGGTTCCAGTGGAAGCCACAGACCCAGGCTGTGCAGACCCAGACTCACTCCTTCCTGAAGAGGCTTCTTTCTGCGTAGATGGTAAAAGAGACCCACAGCCAGTCGATGTGCAGATAAGGGGTGGATGTGGAGCTCTCAGTTCTGACCCCTGTATCACACCTCCATCCCCTAAGGCTCAGGGACCATCTCAAAAGATGGGAAAGAAAGATTGTAAAAAGCAGAGGGAGCACAGGCAGCATTAGGTCAAAGCCACTTCACAAGCAGCTGTGACTGCACACACGAATGCACAAGACTTGCACCTCAAGCCGGCCAAGACCCCTGCACAGTGTGGGCAGGGCTGGCGAAGTTCCAGCACTCTCTGAGGGGCTTTGGCAATTGGTGGCTGCTGGGGTGGTGGCGGTGATGGTGATGGTGGGGGTGGGGGAGGGGGAGATGTGGGCCCTGAGAGGCTCCCGGTGCTCTCAGTGCTCCCAGTGCTCCCAGTGATGCTTTAAGTCAGTGGTTCTCACCCTTCCTGAGGCAGTGACTCTTTTAATACAGTTCCTCATGTTGTGGTGACCCCAAACCATAAAACTGTTTCACCTCATAACTGTAATTTTGCTGATGTTATGAATCATAATGTAAATATCTTTTCGAGATGGAGGTTTGAGAAGGGGTCGAGACCCACAGATTGAGAACCATGGCCCTAAGGGACCCGCTGGGTATTGAGAGAGCCCATGAGATCAGGAGGGGACAGTGGTGTAGGGGAGGGGAAACTACAGATCAAGGGACCAAGAGTGACTCAGAACTCTTGACCCTCTTGCCTCTCCATCTCTTGAGTTTACCTCTGTGTCCACTTTGCATTTTTTTCTTTTTTATTTTATTTATTTATTTATTTATTTATTTATTTTGGTTTTTCGAGACAGGGTTTCTCTGTGTAGCCCTGGCTGTCCTGGAACTCACTCTGTAGACCAGGCTGGCCTCGAACTCAGAAATCCGCCTGCCTCTGCCTCCCGAGTGCTGGGATTAAAGCGTGCGCCACCACTGCCCGGCTCTGGGCTATTTCATAATGAAGTATATTGTATTAAGTGCACAGGTCTAAAGGATAGAGAGAGGAAGGGAGGGAAATTAGAAATTCAAAGAGGCTTAGCACGGGGTCCCTGCTGTCAGCGACTCTCATTCTAGCACAATAAACAATCCAGAACCACCTATAATTAACAGGTTTATTGTGTGTTCTTTAAAGAGGTGGATAACATGGTATAGTGCTTTATGCTGGAAATAGTGACATCATGAATATGTCTGACATCCTTGACTCACCCACGTGCTGTCAATCTGACATTTGTTTGTTGTTGTTTGACGTGAGGTCTCACTGTGTAGCCCAGTCAGGCCTCAAATTAATGATTTTCCTGTCTGTACCCCAAAGGACTCACGCTACACATGTAAACATCACAACCGGCCAGCCAGAGCTATAAGGGGTACATTTGCTCCTCCTCGGTGCTTCTGTCTCTTGGTCTGTAGAATAAGAGTCCCGTTTCAGTAGTTGTCAGCGTTGAATGAACATGCTGGTGGTTCAGGCGTCAGCACGGGGCTTGGTACCTCGTGATGGCTCGGGACATCCTTGCATTGAGATGTTATTGTGTATTACATGACTTTTTGCATCATTTGTTTTCCTGTTCAGTAAAATAAAAAATAAGAGTTGCCAGGAGGAGGGAATTGGAAAATCCTGGGAGGTTTAGTGCCACGTCTGGCGGGTGAGCAAGTCACATTCAGTTAATAATAATGAAGAAAAAAGTATGTCACCGTAAAGGTGCCGCACATCCATCCCGTAGATGGGCACTGGATTAGGGAAGGGGTCACCCCAGGTAAAACGACAGGTTTTGGCGACATCTTTACTGCAGTGTAGTTCCCACACCATCCAACTTATCCACTTCCATTCTTAAAATAGACTCATAGAGTTTTAAAACATCACCGTAATCAATTTTAGAACATTTTCATTATTCCAGAGAGGGAGCTGGAGCCAGGTGTGGCGGCACATCCCTGGAATCCCGGCACGCTGGCGTGAGAACGAGGAGCATCTCAAGGTCACCCTCAGGGACAGAGTGGATAAGAGGCCAGCCTGAGGGCCAGCGGTGCAGCTCAGTGCTTAAGGATGCCTCTCCCCACTGCCAAAGATGAACTGTGATTCATCTTGGACCCACAAGGCAGGAGAGAAGTAGCTTTTGAAATTATTTCTACATTCCCTCAACATATTTGTACACACACACACGTAACATATTAAATTATAAACAAGAGGCTAGCCTGTGCTACATCAGACCATGTCTCAAAAACTATGATAAAAAAACAAACAGAACAGAACGGAGGACGTGGAGGCAGGTGTCTATAAGTTCTAGGCCAGCCAAGGGTATATAGTGAGATCTCTTGTCTCAAAGACAAAACAAAACATGTGTCACATATCCCAGCACTCAGGGGCAAAAGCAGGACTCTTTGAATCCTCGGCCAGCCTGATCTACGTACGAAATGAGTTTCAGGCTAGCCAGAAGTATATAGAACGTGTATTTTTTTTTCACATGACATCCCCAGCGGTCACTGAACCAATTGCGGTCAACCTGACGTTTGTTGTTGTTTGACGTGAGGTCTCAATGTGCAGGCCAGTCAGGCCTCAAATTGATAATCCTCCTGCCTCTGCCCCAAAGGATTGACACTACAGATCTAAAACATCACAACTGGCCAGCCAGAGCTATAGGGGGACATTTGCTCTTCCTCCTCGATGCTTCTGTCTCTTGGTCGGTAAAATAAGTCCTGTCCCAGAGTTGAATGAATGTGCCGGTGGTCGAGTGTCAGCCATAGATAGATGGGTGATGGACAGATAGAAAGCCCTAACCTAACTGTTCCAATTGTGTGTGTGTATGCGTGTACATGCAAATGTGTGCTACAGGAGAGAGAGAGAAAGAGAGAGAGAGAGAGAGAGAGAGAGAGAGAACAACTTGCAGGAGTCCATTCTCTTTCTACCCTCAGGTCTTGGGGATTGAACTTTGGCCGTAAGGCTTGGCCGCAAGCTCCTTTACCTGCTGAGCCACTGTGCTGATCCAGGGGTTTTTTGTTTGCTTTTTAATGCTGAGGTAAACCTAAGATTTCACCCACTCTGAGCACAGGCTGTAGCACTGAGCTTCGAACCCTGAACGAGGAGGCTGTTTTGACAGTAGCCCAGCCCCTCAGTGCCTCCCAGGAATCCCATTTCTGTCACTCACTGCCCCTAAGGAATCCAGAGGCTGTTGTGGACCCTGCTGTCGGTGATGCGGGCCGGGCCTGTGATCCATTCTGAAATGTCTGCCTGCTAATGGGTGCTCAGGAGGGTGAAGCCCTTCTCCCCATTAAGTCATTCGGGATGGCAGTTTGAATTCTCAACCTACAGGACCACCGTCCTCAGGAGCCCCAAAGCCCAGATGGTAATCTTTGAAATAAAACTACCCAGAGATGGCATTGTGAACTTCCAGCTCCTTCTCAGAGCACTTGACTACTCTGACAGCCCTTGGCCCCTCTCCTCAGCCCCTAGCTCCTTGTGATTTGACCGTCTGTTGGGGTAGGCAGCGTGTGGTGGCAGAAACCACAAGCACCCTGGGGCAAGCAGAAGCCATCCTAGGAGAGGACCTGCCTATTTTTAATTGAACCATTTACTTTTTGGTTAATGAGTTGCTTGAGTTGTATATGTATTCTAGACACGAATCCTGTATTGCATAATTAGTGTGTGTGTGTAGTGTATGCATAAACGTGTATGTATGTGCGGGGGTGGGTCTGTATGAAGTCTTGGTATCAGGATGTTTTCCATTGAACTTCACCCCCTTCCTTCCTTCCTTCCTTCCTTCCTTCCTTCCTTCCTTTCTTTCTTTCTCTCTTTCTCTCGTTCCTTTTCTTTCTTTCTTCTCTCTCTCTATTCCTCTCTCTCTCTCTCTCTCTCTCTCTCTCTCTCTCTCTCTCTCTCTTTCTTTCTTTTTTTAGACAGGGTTTCTCCATGTAGCCCTGACTGTCCTCCTGAAGCTCACTGTGTAGACCAGGCTAGCCTCAAACTCACAGAGATCTGCCCGCCTCTGCCTCTTGAGTGTTGGGATTAAAGGCGTGTGATACCACGCCTTGCCTGCTATTCACCTGTTTGTGAGGCAGGATCTCTCTCTAAACTTGCTGCTATCTATCTCCAATCCCCCCCCCCCCACGTAATCCCACGGGGGTTACAGAAGCAAGCTGCCACACCCAGCTTTTACCAGGGAGCTGGTGATCCAAACCCAAGTCCTCGTAACGTTTCCGGCAAACCCCGCCCACTGAGCCATCTCCTCAGCCCCTCCCACTGTCTTTCCATTTCATGGATGGAGACCTTTAAAACACACACATTCTTTAAAAAGTGAAATTCGCCGGGCAGTGGTGGCACACACCTTTAATCTCAACACTCAGGAGGCAGAGGCAGGGGGATCACTGAATTTGAGACCAGCCTGATCTACAGAATAAGTTTCCAGGACAGCCAGGACTACCAAGAAACCCTGTCTCAAGCCAAAAAGAAAAGTGAAATTAAATTTATGTGCTTGTACGTGTGCACAGCTATAGACTTGCCTCCCGTTTCAAGCGTGTCTGCCATGGTACACAAGTCTATAATTTTCAATTTTGATGTTGTCCAATTGATTTGTTTTCTGCCTAGCGTTTAGCTCCAGCATTGGGCTTTTGATCCATTTGGGACCAACATCTGAGGGTGGAGTGGGGCGAGGTACAACTTCGTTTCTTTGCGCATGGATACCCAGTTGTCCAGCATCATTTATGGATGCGACAATCCCTGTCTTGATACCCTTGTCAGATCTGAATGGACTATATAAATGCAAGGGCTCTTTTTAAAAAAATAATATTTTATTTTTAATCTGCATGCGTGTGTGTGTGTGTGCACGCGTGTGAGCGCATGTGTATGCAGTACAGGTGAGTGGAGGTGGTCTTAGAGACCAAGGACGTCACATCCCTAGAGCTGGAGTTACAGATGGTTATAGGTTGCCAGATGCTGGGAATCGAACTCAAGTCTTCTGGAAGAGCAGTGCGTGTCTTTAATGGATGAGCCCTCTGTGCGGTCCACAAGGGCTTATTGCTAAATTGTCAGTTTTCTCCTATTGATCTGCATATCTCCAGGTAGGCTAACACTACACACGGTCCCTTTCTCTTTCCTTTCCTTTCTTCCCCCCTCGGTGCTGGGGCTTGAACCCAGAGGGCTGCTTGTACACACTAGGACTCCTGAGAGCTGTCCGCTTCCATCTTGACAATACCTAATTTGAACTGGACCAAATTAACTGGACCAGGGGATTCGCAGAGAGCCCCCTTATCTTTCCACAGACTTCAGAGTTTCGGGGCGCTTCACCGCCAAAGCAACCGTGAAAAGACACCGAGCTCAGAAGGCTTGCTGGGGAAGCCCTAGACCCGTCCAGGGCAGCTGAGGTCCTGGGACCATTCTATGGGGTCATCTGACTCCCAGTCAGTTCCTCTTATTATCCTGGCTTATTAATTCCTGGTGGAGTTCAGAAATTTGAGAAAAGAAAAAAAAAGGAGAGAAAAATGAGAACAACAACCAAAAAAGCAGATTAAAAGCCTTTGTCCGCACACCAGAAAAGTTACGCATGGCTGACTCGGCAGCTTCGTTTATAAATTGAACGAGCAAGAAATGGAATATTATTCAGCACTGAAAAGGAGCGGGCTAGGCATGGTGTCACATGCCTTTTCCCGAAGCTCTCAGGAGGCAGAGGCAGAGATCTCTAGGAGTTCGAGGGTAGCCTGGTCTACAGAGAAATCTATGTCAGGTGAGCTACATGATGAGACCTTGTCCAAAACTAAGTAAGTAGATGATGAATAAATGAATGAATGAATGAATGAATATCAGGAAATTAATTTATGGAGGAACCTCAAATGTATAGTACTACTCCAAGGATGGCAGCGTACAGTATGCCTTCTAGAAAGCACTAGGCATTCTAGAGGAGAGACTACTATGGAAACAGTGAAGAGATCAAAGGTGTCTGGAAGAGTAAAGACCAGAACTTGGAGGACTCCTGAGAGCAGCAAAGCTACTTTATTTGATACTATGCTGGCAGATACACAGCACCGAGGGAGTGTGAGGGTTCTTCACCTCTAGAGTGCAGTTCAGCAGCGATCACCAAGGGAGACTGGAGTTCCACTGATACTGTATCTGTATACATCTGCCTGTTGCTACAAATGAAGTTGGTGACGGCCATGTTGACATGGGTGGTGTGTGTGTGGCCGCCAGGCATATACGCCAGTCTCTGTACCTTCTGATCAGTGTCACTGCGAACCCAAAACCATTCGAAAAATCATACCGCTTTTACTTCTTTTAGATGAGGGGAGGTTGCAAAAAGGCCTGGTCCTGTGGACAGGTACGCCAGCACACCCCTGTAATACCGGCCCTCGGGAGGTGGGGTCGAGCTGATCAGGAGCTCAAGGCCAGCCTGGGCTCTAGAAGCCGCTGTCTCCAAACAAAACAGACCAGCAGAAGAATGAAGGACAGGAGCTGGGAAGACTCTGTCAGTCAAGTGTTTGCCCATGAGGATCTGAGATCTAGCCAAGAACCGTGTAAAAGATGCCAGATGTGGGGGGAAGCGACCAGGATGTAAAGTGAACAAATTAATTAATGGGGAAAAAAGGGTGCCAGGTGTGGGGGTGCTAACCCTCGGGCTAGAGAAGGGTCAGAAATTCCAGGTCATCCTTGCTCTGTAGGCTAGCCTGGACTACATGGGAGCTCTTGCCCGGAAGACCCACCCCCAAAGTTGTCCTTCGGCTTTCACATGCGTGGCACGGTGTGCCCACACACTTCCACCGGACACAACAACAAATCAAAACATTTTAAACTAAACCCTACAAAAACAAAAAGCAAACACATTACAATTTAGCCTTCAGTTGGGCAGTTGCTCTCAGAAGCTCGTTAGTTTATTTTAAAGTTGTGTTTTCCTAAAAACCCGCCTTAGGGAGACCTCAGCTACCGGCCTTATCCAATAGCCTCCTTAAAAAACTGCTGACGTCAGACTTCTGCTGCCAGTCATGGTGCTACATGTCTGTAACACCAGCACTTGAAAGAAGAGGCAGGAGGATTGCCTCAAGTTTGAGGTTAGCCTGGCTTTCACAGTGATTTCCAGAGCAACCTGGGCAAAGAGTAAGACCCTGTCTCAAACAAAGAAGTTGGGGGCAGCAGTCTGGATGGTTCTCAGTAGATGGTATTTTCTTGCCTTATACAAAGCCCTGGGTATGATCTGAGCACTTTGGAAGAAAGTAGAGAAGGGTCAGAAATTCCAGGTCATCCTTGCTCTGTGGGCTAGCCTGGACTACATGCAAGCTTTTGCCCAAAAGAAAAAAAGAAAGCTGTATGGTGGTGACACATACTTTAATCCCAGCACTTGGAAGGCAGAGGCAAGCGAATCTCTGAGTTTGAGGCCAGCCTGGTCTACAGAGTGAGTTTCAGCCAAAACCAACCAAACCAAAAAGTTCTTGCTAACACAGTAGATTTCTGTAGTCAACCCCTCCCTTACGAGTGCTTTCCTGATGTAAAATTAAGTAGAAAGAGCCAGCAAGACCTAACTTTTCCAAGTTGGGTCTTCAGGACCCACACGATGAGAAGAAGAACTAACTTTTGAGAACGGTCCCCCGACTCCCTTCTGTGGGCCACGGTGTGTGCGCCCACACACTAAATCACATATAGAAACCAATCAAAATCGGACATCAAATCAAGAGTGGTGTCTCATACCTGTAGCCCTGGCACTTAGGAGGCTGAGGCAGGAGGATCATGAGTTCAGAGGAGGCTGGGCTGGATAAACAAACACATCTGCATCTCTTCCCCTTACCCCCCCCACACCCCCGACCTCCCCATTCCTTCTCCACAACACTTAACATGCTCCTACGTATGTATCCGATTCTTGTTGGGACAAATCAACCTTCATAATCCTGGCTGTGGCGATTACTGTACCTGGGGTAGTGGCTAGAAGGTAGGAGTTCTATAAATACTTAATACAGGCTACATCATCTCAGTCGGTTGCTGGGTACAATGTCACTTGTGCAAGATGTCTTTCTCAAGAGGATTGAAAGGCATTATAAAGCAAATTCTTTCATTTGTGGAGCGAGCTCTTGTATGTAGTCCCGGAGAGAAGGAGCTGGGGCTACGTCTTATAATCTCCTAATTCGAGTCTGGGCCCCAGTGATTGAAGGATTTTTTTTTCCCATTAAAACGGCCCATATCCTCAATTTACTATGAGGATCATGCATTGTCCCAGGAGGGCCACCCCAAGAAGGATTTGTTGCCCCTTGTGAGCAGAGCGAACTGAACCAGCTAGGTAGCAATGAACCTGCTGTGGGAGTGGACTTGAGTCACTCAGTACCACTGTGCTACAAGCTAGTTATTGATACAAGGAAATATAGGCTTTCTGCCGCAGGGTACTGAACGAAGATACCAATGAAGGCTGCTATCTCAAGCTGCTACGTACAGTCTTGGATGGCTCTGAACAAACCATGCCTACTATTTCCCAGCCTCTGAGCCACCTGCCAAAAACCTGGGCCCACAACACTCACAGATCTGCCCTTCCCGGTGTGTCTCAGAACAAGGAACCGGAAGTTCTAGGGAGAATCAGGTCACTAATACTGGGCACAGGGAGTGGTTACCTGGTGACCCTCATCTCTCTCTCCCATGACACACCTCAGGTTCTAGCTTAGCTTAGGTTCTAGTTTAGGATGCTTCCCATCCCACCCCCCCAATCCAGGGGATGCTGAGAACCTGGGAGAGCCTGAGAAGAAGAAAGACAAATAGGGAAAAGGCAAATTTGTTTGTACCCGGTGGCAGGATGTACCTGCTGGGCTTTCCCACAAGTTCCTTAAGGACACTTAAAAGGGACTCACTCTCCCTGGTGGTGTGATGGATGGGGGAGGGGTGTGTGCTAAGAGGAACAGGATAGCACCTCTAGGTTGGGACCTCGGATGGGGCACACATGGTCACAAAGGTGAACCAGTGCAGGATGGGTTACACAGGCGGCTACTGGGTTACACTGGGTGGATGGAAGGAAGAGAGGAGAAAGGGGTGTGGGGTAAGGTGGTAGGGAGGGGCTTGTAAAGACACCTTAGTCTCCTGTTTGGACCATTTCTAACGGTGGTTTCAACCAGGGAAGTGAAGGTATCCCTTGGGCTTGAGCGAGGAGGGTGGACCTGTCTCTCGATCACTTATGAGGGACTGTCTTGGTCTTCCCAGGCTGTAGAGAAGGAGTTTGGGGGTGAATGAAGAGACATGGGGTTCAAGCACTAAGAGGAGATGCTAAAGAACCCTGAGTTAGAGGGAAGGCAGGAGTTTGGCTTCAGAGAGGGAAATGAGTTACGAGAGAAGTTAACTCTAAACCCAGTGGACGAGCAGTCCAGATTCTTCCAAATCAGATTGAAGGGAGCTGGGACCCCAGATGAAGGAGGTCATTCGGAGGGGAAGGTGCACAGCCGTGTCACCGGGATCCCGCCCTGGGACCTCTGAGACACAGACTCCTCTCACCGATTCATTGGGGATCCGGCCGGCGAGCGTCTAGAATCAGGTTCCCCCCCCCCCAACTCCAGAGAATCCGATAGGGGCTGGAAGTGAGACAAGAAGAGGTACCCTCAGAAGGGCGGGGGAGATGACCACCTGAGAAACCTGGCTCAAGGCTAGGCATTCTCTCAACAGACCATAGGGGTCCCAGGTGTGGAGAGAAGAGATTTAGGGAGTCTCAAGGCACGCTTAATTTGGACAGCAAGGGCCGAAGAGAAGCAAACAAAACTGAGAAAGACTCTACTAGTGTGCTGATAGATGCTCCCCACTCGGGACGCGAGGCACTGCGAGGGCTCCCCAAATCGGACGTGGGAAACTAGGAGTGGACTGGAGATTGTTGTCTAAATTAGGTTCAGGAGAAGCTGGGGGGCTCCAAGGGTGGCTTCTCACTCGGACTGGAAAAAAAGAGAGATTCTTACCAGTTGGAAGATGTGGGGATTGGGGATGGGGGGTGGGGAGGGGGCACTGGGCTATCCCCAACCCGACCCAGGAAGATTGGGGGCATCGTCTAAATTCTCAATAGCGGGGACCTGGGAGGAAGGACTAGGGAGGGTTCCCCGATCCGAAGCCGAGCTACCTTGAACGCACCGGGAAGCGCTTCATCCCGGGAGGGCGTTCCCCGTGGCTGGGCCCCCCGCGCCGTGGGTGAGGGGTGCGGCCGCGCCCCGGGCCCGAGCCCGCACCCGGAATCAGGGGACCTCGCTCGCCCCCCGGACACACAGGAACCCCGAGGGAGTGCGGGCGGGGGGGGGGCCCGGCGCCACCGCCTCCACGGGCGCCCGGGCGCGCGCCGGGCTTTATGCGCGCAGGGCGGCGGGGGGAGGAGCCGGCAGGTCGGCCCCCGGCGGGCCCTCCCCTTGGCCGTCCCCGCCCGCCCGCCCGAGCGGGGTCGGGGGAGGGGGCAGCATGGCCTGTCCGTCCGGCCCCCTTCGCCGCGCTCCTCATCTGCCCCGCGCCGAGCGCCGCCGCCGCCGCCGCCGCCGCTCCGCTGCCCGCGCCGCCCGCGGCTCCCGATGGAGACTGACGCGCCCCAGCCCGGCCTCGCCTCCCCGGACTCGCCGCACGACCCCTGGTACGGTCCGGCCCGGCCCGGCCCAGCCTGCCCAGCCCGCGTCCGCCCCGGCCCCGCCAACATGGCCGATCCGGGTCGGGCCGGGGCCTCCCCGGGGCCCGGGCCCGCGCCCCCTGCTCCCTGGCGCCCGGCGCTCACGCGGGCCCTTTGTGTCTCTGCTCCTCCCGCAGCAAGATGTTCATCGGAGGACTCAGTTGGCAGACCACGCAGGGTGAGCCAGCCCGGGGATCGCCCGCCGGCCCCCGCACCGCCACCCTGCACCCCTTAACGGCGCCCCAACCCCGGACGCCCCTGCCCGGCCCCGCGCCCCGCTGACCCCGGGCGCCCTCGTGCCCTCTTCCGCGCCCCGCCCCGGGGACCCCGAGAGCGCAGCACGCTCGGCGAGCGCGCACGGCCCGGCGCGGGTTGGGGGGAGCAGTTGTGGGGGGGGGGGAGGTTCAGGGGGCATCGGGGAGGGGGGGCGGGCTGGGCCCCCGGGACCCGCCAGCGGCAGCTTCAACTCCGCTCGCACCTGCGGCTCAAACTTTTGTTGAGGCTGCTCCCTGAGCGGCGGGAACCCAACCGGAGCGGTCCCCCACTCCAGCCCGGCCCCGGCCCTTGCCTTGCCGAGGCCCCGGTGGGCGCCAGGAAGGCTCCGCGGGAACCCCCCGGCGAGGGCAGGGGTGTGTGGGGGGGACGGCCGCGGAGAGCGCGCGCGGGCAGCTCGGCGCGGGGGCGGCGGGGCCGCGCCGGGGTCACCGGGGGCAAAGGACGGGGGAGGAGGGGGAAGGGCTCCGGGCCTGGGCTGGTCCGAAGGCGAGTGTGTGGTTACAGAAGGGCTGCGCGAATACTTCGGCCAGTTCGGGGAGGTGAAAGAGTGTCTGGTGATGCGGGACCCCCTGACCAAAAGATCCAGGTGAGTCCCGGAGACCTCGCCTGCCACCGGGGCTCGCCCCTCCCGCCGCGGCCACTCGCTGTCCTTGTAACCATCTGCCTCTCCCTCACTACGCGGCGCAGGGGTTTCGGCTTCGTCACTTTCATGGACCAGGCGGGGGTGGATAAAGTGCTGGCGCAATCGCGGCACGAGCTCGACTCCAAAACAGTGAGTGTGGCCCTCGGGGTTTGGGGGGGGGGGTGGGGGCGTCCTTTGGGAGAGGGAGGCTGCCGGAGGAGAGAGAGCCGGGACTCTCTCTCGTGGGGACAGTTGGATGGAGTTTGCTGAGTGCCAGAGCTGTCATGCCCTGAAAGTTTGTTATTGGAGTTGAGGACAGAGGGAGGAAAGGGAAGAAAAAAAAAAAAGAGTCAGGCCTGGGATAAGATGTCACACACCCCACCTCGAGTATTGGTGAGGGACGCAGCAACTACTACCCTTTCTCTGTGAGTACTAATCTTGGTACTTCTGGCTTTGGGGTGGAGCCGGGTGCCTCTCCTACCCCAGATTGAGTGAGTCAGGGCTACAGTTACCCACGGTGGCTTCTCTGAAATCTAACTACCGTTTGACTCCGTGACACCCCCTTTTCCATTCCAGACCAATGGCAAAGCATCACAGGCCCCCCCCCCAACCCCCCCCCCCTTTCTCCTTCCCGGACTTTGGTCAATGAACTCCTTGCTTTTGTAGAAGACATGGACCTTCTTTATCCTTACAGGGGATTTATGAACAGGGAGCTAGCGTACATGGAAAAAAAAAAAAAAAGTGCTCTGCCGACCAGATCTTAGGAGACCCTGCCTGCTTGGCATTCAAACTCCTGGAACATTTTGCTTCTTTTCCCAACGTTCCCAGTGACTTGGACCCTGCAGGGGGCGCTGGCGGAGGCCAGCTCGGGGGTTCCAGAAGGAAAAAGAGAAACCAGAGGAAGGCTCACTTGATGATGGGGGGGTGTCTGTCTGCCGCGGGGGGGGGGGGGGCGGGGACAATGTGACCTCTCTCTACACTCTCCCATTCTTCCTCAGTCCTGGGCCTCCTTACTTGGGCCAGTTACTGGCTCCTGTTTACCTGCAACAATGGCTGGTTGTGCCCAAGAATTTGTTAAATTACCGTCTGTCCCCAGGTCCTGTTATCTCTGCCAGTGGCTCCCACTCCTTCACACAGTAATGAGCAAACGAGGCCAGGCCTCGACTTTGCCTGTTCTGAAAGGAGCTTCTTGGCTCAGCCTGAGTGACCCAGGCTGGGAAAGAAGAGACAGTGGCCTATTGTTTTTGGCGATTATCTGCTGTCAGACGGCCTGTTCTGCTATACCCTACCGTCCCCCTGTCCTCAGAATGCACCGATGGCTTCTGCTGCTCTCAGGAAGCTGAGTGCTGGGGTGGGGGTAGGGGGGCTGGAGGCGTCCGAGATTGATAAGGGGATGGGGCGGGGGAGGATGCTGAGAGACGGTCATCCTTAGGATACGGAGACTGCCAACCAGAAGGGCTTTGTCTGTGTTTAGCATCTCTGGGCTGGGGAAGGGGGCGGGAACGAGTCTATTTTTGGGTTCTGAATTTCACCTTTTATTTACTTGTTGGGCTTTATTTATGTTGCCAGCTGTGAGTCAAGAGTGGAGGTGGGATGCGTTTGTGTGTGTGTGTGTGTGTGTGTGTGTGTGTGTGTGTTGGGGATTTGCTGTATATGGGTCTGGGGGAGTGTGACTCGGGTACCGTTGCTCCATCGGGGGTCTGTGCAGTAGGCTGTTTGAGGTAGGTGGCTGGGGAGGCTACATCTGGAAGGAAGAGGGTGAGGATATATAAAATCACAACGTCAGATGAACAGTGGGTGGGTTCGGTTTCCCCTAGAGATCACAGGACCTTGCTACAGGAGGGACATTGCCCTAGTACAGGCTTTGGAGATCCGTCTCTGGGCAGATTCCAGGAGGGGAGCTGGCCGAAGGTAGCTTCCTGGTTCATGCCATGTGGACAGAGGGAAGTTGGGGCCAGTTGTCTAGAAATCTGAGTTTTGAACAGAAGGAACTTTGGGAAAGAGATAAATCTCGCTTGTGATTGGCTGGTAACTTCTAAATGATGTCCATCCGTGTGAACGGCAAGAGTTGTCGTGGCCAGGCCTCATGGGGGTCCTGTCTTGGTCACAGACTGTTTCGTGTTCTGTTTCTTACTGTCTGTCGGCTCGGCTAGAGCGCCTAGGAATGGTACCCAGGTGTGTCCTGATTTCGTCAAGGGCAAAGGTAGCCTGGTAATGGCACCTTTGTTTGTGCAGCGGAGGGACGTTGACAAAGGGCTGCTTTCAACCTTTATCTCATTCAGATCCCCCGCAGCCGCCCTCCGAAGGAGTGGGTGTGATTGTCCCCACTCTGCAGATGCGTGGACTGAGGCTTAGAGAGGCCCATGAAGCTACCAAGATTACAAGCTTGGCCTTTAGCCCAGCGTCTGCTAAGTTCTCATTCCCTCTCACACCATGAAAGACTGCACTCAGCCTCGCTGTCCGATAGGAGCTGTTTGCAGCCCCTAAGGAGGTTCTGTCAGCAGTTGGAGGTAGTAGGGCAACGGGTACTGAGTTTCTTCCTGGTGGATCCGAACTCTGACCTTCACATCCTTTTCAGGCAAAGACTAGATCGTCCTGTAAAAGTCTTGTTCACAAAGTCAGAATTACACATGCCACCTTAGGTGGTAGGTACCGATGCTGACACCCTTGTGAAGTTCGTTTGTCGAGGCCTTCGGTGTAGCCGATATTTGGTGAAATCAGACTTAGCTCACGTTGTTTTGTTTGTTTGTTTGGTTGGTTTTTGGTTTTTTTCCTGTGGGCTAGACACCAGGTTACATGCTCTGTGAGCTTTATTTGAAGTGATCTTCGGACGGACCTTTGGGGTGGTTACCAGTTGTCCGGTTAGCAGGTGAACTTGGCCTTGAAGCTCTGAGGGTCTCACAGCTAGAAAGCTCTGTCTGTGTGTGTGTGTGTATGTGTAGCTTGCTTTAACCACTTTGTTGTCTTACCTAAAACTTTTGTGGTTTCTCTTACTTCTGTGTCCTGGCATGGAGGAAGCTGGGGGTTGGCCACCCAAGACTATATATGATACCCAAGACTACTAATATGTCCCTTCTCTTACAGATTGACCCCAAGGTGGCCTTTCCTCGGAGAGCACAACCTAAGGTAGGTGTGTGATGGGGGATAAGGAGCAGGGAGGGGGTTGCTGGGAAAGTTCCTTTATTCTGGGCGAGTTGGGGTAGTGTGGTTTTCCCAGCATGCTCTTCTGTGGCAGATGCTTCTGGAGCATCTGTTGGGAGTGTTTCTTGAATGGGCAGGGGTAAGGAGAGAGGATGTCTGTTGCATAGCATTAAGACACTACTCTTTCCACCCATGTGCTGGGGTGGAGAGCAGATACAGAGGGATTGGGGATTGATTGCTTTGCTGTTCTGTGTTTGAAGCCAATACAGTTTGGACCCAGAGTGTAATTCTGGCCTGGCGGATCTCAACCTCTGGATGTTGAGCCTTGCAGAGGCAAACACGGGGTGGGCTTGTCCTAGGCTTTTGGTGAGGGAGCTTGCATCTGACACCAGATCACCCTCCTGTGTCTGGTTTGAGGTGTGTTGGGCTTTCAGAGGGGAAGGGAGGCAGAAGACTTTCAAACCTTCCTGTTGGGTTTTCACCTGAACCTCTGTGCCTCTGTAAAAGGATTCTGAGTGGTTGAGCAGAGAGCAGGAGGATGTGTGATGCAGGGCCAGGGACCTTAGACTTGATTCCAGACATCATGGCAGCTGGCCAGATCTTAGGTTTTAAGCAATTGACTTATGGGGACTGGAAGAAAGGCCAAGTTCCAGTACCAAGAGTCTGGACCCCTACATTTATTTGTTGAGATCATCCCAAGCCTGCATGTTCCTTCTCCTGGAGGTCTCAGTTTCTCCCTTGATGGCAACCAAGGTGCTCTGAGATTCTGAGCCATGAATTCCATCAAGGCTGCCAGCTCCTACTGGGGCAGAGAACGGAACAAGTTCTAGAAGACAAGCGAAGGGTATCCTTGGAAAGGATCCAGCCTGAGGTTCTGAAAGCAATTATGGGACAGGTATTCGAAGGAAGCCACACCAGGGAGCACATGGTCAGAATTGGGTTAATTCCATTAAGCAGTTTGGTGACAGAAGGTGCTTCAGTGTTAGGACCGGGCTGGGAATTGCCTCGGATTAGCCATGCCGCTCCTGGGGTAATTAGGACCATGTGGTCTTCCTAAAACAGGGCTGGGGGCCACAACGCTGCCAGAGGTTGGCTTGGGAGGAAGGTTGATGAGGAGACCCTGTGGTAGCTTTGGTATCTCCCAAACTGGTGCAGTCTTCATGGTAGGCAGAGAGTCTAGGCCATTGGCATACCGCCCCCCCCCCCTTTGTATGGTTCCTTAGGGAAGGCATTTTCCATACACAGACCCCAGGGAGGGGGTATACTCAAGCCAGCCAGGGTGTGGGGCACACAGCTGCCTACGACAGGCTTGAGGCAGGAGTCCAAGGGGGAGCTTGGAAGGGGGCCTTGGAGAAGCTGGGGCCACAGAGAGCTTGTCATCTGCCATCCTGGCAGGGGGGACCCCCCCTCCTCAGGCCCTGCTGGTGGCCGTAGGCCACAGGACTCAGATGCCCACTTTCTCCTTCCTTCCCCTGACAGATGGTCACTCGAACGAAGAAGATCTTCGTGGGGGGGTTGTCTGTGAACACCACGGTGGAAGACGTGAAACACTATTTTGAGCAGTTCGGAAAGGTAGGTCTTTCTCTGCGGGTGGTACTTTTGCGGGGTCTGGGAAAGCATCAGAGAGTTTATAGATCAGGAGGAGCAGGCCAGGGGGTGGCAGTCAGATCACCTCAGTTACTGTGAATGGCAAAGAAGGTTCTGGCCCTCCTGCAGGAGAGGTTAGACCAAATCACCGTTTGGGATCCAGACTCATCTGTGGACCCGACTCTGGACCTCTTCAATAGAGTCTTTCATTATACCTTTCTACCCTTCCTCCGTATTTTTCTCCTGCTTCTCATCACTCTCCCGAGGGAGGAGGTGTTTCTGTAGCCAGCTCAATCCAGCGCTCCCCTCCCCTTGTCCTCTTGGGAGTTTGCACCTGTCCAGGCCACAGGCAGCTGCACCTTCCTTCCCCTCCCCTCCCTTTCTAGGGAGAATGATAAGAAAGCAATAGATAAAAACCCTTATTGCTTTCGGGTACCCTGCTTAAACAGGTGGGGAGCTAGAGATGGCTGCCCATCCCCAGGTACTGGAACTGAAGAAAACACCCTAGAGTCCGCTCCAGCCCGAGAGGTCACTAGCTCTCAGCTCTTGGGTGTGTCGAGAGATTTAATTTCTGGGCCTTGGGAGAGAGGTAGTCTGTCAAAGAGAGATGGGTGTGGTACCACCCAGACAATAAAAGTATCCATACAAAAGCAAGCAGGGTAAACCTCACGGTTCTAAGGGGGAGACATGACTAAGGGGGTCTGTGTGAGATGCAGGGATACAGGAGGAATGAATGCACGCCTGAGTGTTTCAGGTGATCTGGGTCCCGTGCCCACTCCATCATGGTATGTGAATTCCCCATCAGGCCAAGCTGGACCAGGCTTGGGAGCTAGGCAGTGAGCGCTGGCTGGCTGGGGGGTCTGCAGGCCAGAGGATGCTGACGTGTCGAGGCCAAGAGGCCTCGGCTCAGGCGCCTCCTTGGGGATCTGGGTCCAAGACGCAGGGCAGGCCGAGCCTGGGCCCCAGAGGGAAGGGCGCTCCTGGGAAGCTGCAGGCCCGGCTCGGCTCCGGCGGGGTGTCTTTGTGTCTGAGCACCGAGCATTAGAGCCCGCACTAATCTGATCCAGCAGCTGTGATTGGAGGCCGCCTGCCCCCGGGGCCGGCGTTGCCATGGCAACCGGGCCCCAGGAGAAGCCGTCAGCGGCCGCGTCTTTTGTTCGGGCCTAAATCGGCGTTGGCATGTGAAACCGGCCCGGGGAGGCCAGGGGGAGCTGGAGAATAGGCTGCCAGGGAGCGAGGGGGACAGCCGGGAATGCCAAGGGCCCCGCGGCTGCCCCCCACCCACCCCGCCCGGATCGAGGGGCCGCCACCGAGGGGGGAACAATGGTCAGCCGCCATGGCTGCCACTCAGGCTTAGCCGCCGCCGAACTTGGCGGCTCCCACTGGTCAGCAGGCCTCGGTCGCCTCCCCTCCCCCCTCCGGAGCCCCCCTGCCCCCAGGTTCCCATGGAGACCAAAGCCTATTAAGGACACTGGGCTGGGAGCCTCCCTCCCCTCAGCCGGCCCCAGGAGGGGACACCACTTGGTGGGGGTACCCCAGACCCCTAGCCACTCTCCTCCGGTGGGAGGGGGGGCTGCCCTGGCCACAACCCCACCACGGCGATGGGGGTCTGTCCAGCTAAGCCCACCTTGAAGGATGTTGGGGGACCAGGGATGTTGTGTATGGAAGGGAACCGGAAGGACTGGATTTGACCTGAATCGGTTTGTGGGTCAGGCGAGAAACTCAAAGCTACGGGATTAAGGAGGAAGGTGTGGCTGGTTTTTCTGTTCATTCACTCCTCCATTCAAAAAAATAATTAATTGAGCACAAGTCAGGATGCTCTGTAGAATAGTGATGACGATTACAACTGAAGCAGCTGTCCTGGTGGGACCAGGGAATCCGCCCCTGTTGGGGCTGTGGGCGAGTCCCTCCATAATAGAGATAGCAGCTGCTGTTTATTGAGCGCACCCTGAACCCCAGCCCTGGAAGTTGAGTGTTCTTCGTACGCCTTACACCTAACTCCTGTAGGAAATAGTATTATACCCATTTTACAGACCGAGGGAATCAAAGCCATAGAAACCTAAAGCCATTTACCCAAAGACACCCGGTCAGCCAACACAGTATCTGAGATGCTAGCTTTTAGCTCGCCCTATCTGAAGCCTGTGCTTCGAGCAAACCCTCACAGGTTTCCATTTTCCAGTGCTTCTGATGTGCTGAGCCCAAAGATGCTCGGCCTAACTGGCTGTTTGGGGTTAGGAATAAGAGAGCGAAGATGGCAGGCTGCTGCAGGAAGCCATCATTTTTCTGAGATTCTCCGGGAACCCCACTGCCTCTTAGTTCAGGGTGGCCTGGTCTAGATTAGTCCCTAAGGAGAGCTCCTAGGTTCTCCAAGGAGATCCACTCTAGTTCTGGGTCTGCTTTAATGAGGCATGAGAGACAGAAGACAGATGGGGAGCCTTGGGTTCCGAGGGGCTAGGCTGTGCCTTCTCCTAGTCTGAGGACTTCCCCCTTGACTTTTGGAATCAGGTCAGTGGTTGGAGTGGGGTGTGAAGACTTAGGGGGTCAGAGGTAGCCCAAGAAGGATGCAGAGGGACCAGGGGATACCCTTGCTTGTGACTGAGATACCCTTGCTTGTGCCACGGCTGGGGTTCAGGGGAGTGTAGCTAATGTAGACCCTCCTCCTCCCTCCCCTCTTCCCCTCCCCCAGCCAGTGCAAGGCAAGCAACCCAGGCAGTGAACTCTGCTTGGTTTAATTACAGCCTCTAGCCAAAGGAAACCTCAATTAGAGCACAGGGCTGTAACAGAAGGGAGTCTGGCTGCTGGCCTTTTCCAAAACGGGAAGAGGCTTTGCTTTCCCCACCTCGTAATCTTGCTCCCCATGTTTCTTTCTCTACCAAGCACCTTACTTCTTCTGTAGCCTTTTCCTCCCTGGCTTCGTGCAGGACTGACTTACTGTGTGACCTTGGGCAGGTGACTTCACCTCTCTGAGCCCATTTTCCTCAGCTATACAGTGGCGACGAGCCTGTGCAAGGAATGTTGGGATGATAGAGGCAGAGTGTCAGGCATACATTTGGAGTTTAATTAATACACACTGTTCTGTTGATAATCTGATGGTTGTCTCTGGTGTACTCCAGGTCTAGGATACTGACTCCTGGAGGGCAGACAAGAGGGATGTAGGGGTTTTTTGGGGGGGGCGGGGGGCTGGTGTCTGTGGGGCTAACACAGAAGTGTGTGTTTCAGGTGGACGATGCCATGCTGATGTTTGACAAAACCACCAACAGGCACAGAGGTGAGTGCGGCCCCTCCCCCTTCCCAGGCTGGGCCCAGGACCCTGGTCAGCCAGGGGGGCTGCAGGTCACAGCTGCCCTTTCATGTTGCCTCCTGACATCCTATCCCTGAGAATCTGCATCCTCTCCAGGGCCTGGCCTTACAGAAGGCTTTTGTCTTCTCCTTTCCTGCGTCAGAAACTTTGCCAATTGCAGAGGAGCAGAGGACACCCCCCCCCCACAGTGCCCTGCACCCCTCCTTGGCCAGTGTCTGCTCTGGCCTGGGCTTACCTTATCCCTGGAAACCAGAGCTGAGACCAGGCTGCCCCAGGGTCAGACTGACTGTAGAGCCTCAGGCAGTCTGGTTCACCATGGCTTCTCCGCTAAGCCCAGGCTCCGCCCTGAACCTCATTGCGTGTGGACCTCTAGACTGTGTCCTGCCTGGTTGTTTTCTCCCAGCCCCTTGGGGGACTCCCTGAAGAAGCGATTGGGGCAGTTTCTCAGTGACTTCAGGGTTTGGGGGCTTTTAGCCTCTTTGAGCAGAGCGGAGTGGGTCATGATTGTGTAAGAGATGAAGTGGAGGTGAGGGGATATACCAGGTACACCAAGGCAAGCATACCTGTAGAGGGCCCCTGAGTGTCTGTGAAATGGGGTTTGTGTGGACACTATAGAAAGGTTTGTGTGTGCGCAGCTGAGGGGAATAAAAAGGCCTGTTAGGCGTGAGGTCGTCCTTCTGTTTCTGTGGATTTTGCTCTTCTGGGTTCAAGCAACCTCGGTTTGAAATGTCTCCCCTCGCCCTTAAAAAAAAAAACAAAAACAAAAACTGATATCTGAAGTACTGAGGATGGGAGAGATGCCAGACCCTAGTTGTGTCTTCAGCACAAACGGAGAAAGCTCCCAAGTCCTGACTTACCTGTGTACTGAGCAGGTACAGGTGTTTTCCTCTCATCCATTCTCTGGACCGTAGAGTGTAATAGGATGTAAGAATCACCCTTGTTAGGGATGAAAAGTTCACAGAAGGACATGCATGGGTTGTAAGCAAACGTGCCAGTCTGTATAAGGAACTCAAGCCCAGCTTAGATATAGATTTGGGGGAGGGGGTCAGGGCAAGCACCTGGGACCCTTAGTGCTCTGGTTCCAAAGGAAAACTGTTTTCATGGCGGCTCTGCCACTTTAAAAAAAAAAAAAAAGATTTGCCAGGCAGTGGCAGAGCAAGGCCTTAATCCCAGCAGAGGTAGGAAGGCAGAGGGCAGGCAGTTCTCTGAATTCAAGGCCAGCCTGGTTTACAGAGCTGAGTTTCAGGACAGCCAAGACTACCCAGAGAAACCCTGTCTCGAGAAGCCAAAAAAAAAAAAAAAAATTTATTTATGTGCGGGAGTCTGTGTAAATATGTGTGTAAGCCGTGTATGTGTGGGAGGTCTCAGAGGACAACTGGAGTTACAGGCTGTTGTGAGCTGCCCCATAGGAGCGTGAGGGAAGTGAACTCTGGAAGAGCAGCAAATGCTCATAGCTGCTGAACTGTCTGTCCCTCCAGTCCCAGTATTACCCCTCTCTAACTTGCTGTGTGACCTTGGACACGTTAGTTCACCTCTCTGAGCCTCCGCCTGCTCATCTGTAATTTGGGACTGGAAACCTTGACTCAGCCAGTAGTTGAGATGCTCTTAGGCTACGTAAAGAGCCTTTCATTAACTCTCAGACACTTGCCCGCAAGAGATGAGCCGTGGTGTGTGTGTGGCGAGGGGCTGGGTGACGACCACGAGCCCTGCTTCTGACCCTGCCCCGCCCTCGTCTAACCTCTAGGGTTTGGGTTCGTCACGTTCGAGAGTGAGGATATCGTCGAGAAAGTGTGTGAGATCCACTTCCATGAAATCAACAACAAAATGGTGAGCTGGGACGGGTCGGAGGTCTGGGTTCGGAAGTCGGCGTTCTGGGAGACTGGAACTCCAGGAGGAGGCAGTCAGGGAAGCTCTGGGGTTCCGTAAATAGGCAGGGGGGGGGCCTCTCCTAGAAATCAGCAGAGTCTGTCATCCTGAACCTTTCAGGATGCAAAGATGAAGTGGGTGACTTGGGACGGTCCCTCTCAGAGCCCAAGTTTCTGCTTTTATATGGGAATCCCCCGGCCTGGTGGCAATGGCGGTGAATGCCTTTCAGTCCAGCCTAGTCTACAGAGTGAGGTTTAGGACAGCCAGGGCTACACCGAGAAACCCTGTCTCGAGAAAAAAAAAAAAAGAAGAAGAAAGAAAGAAAGAAAAAAAAGAAAGAAAAAAGAAAAGAAAAAAGAAAGAAAAGAAGAAAAAAGGAAAAAGGCAAGGAGCGATGTTGGGAATCCCAGCCCCATGTGATAGCACAAACCTATAATCTCAGCTTTCTCGGCAAGAGGATTGTCACAAGTTCAAGGCCAGCCTGGTCTGTATAGCAAGTTGCAACCAAGCCAGAGCTACACGATAAGACCCTATGATACAATAACCAAAGTTAGTTAAAACTAAAAGTAAGTCAAATAGGAATCAGTGCTAGTTCACAGTAGGTTTGGCGCGATCACTCAGCGACCAAACTAGTGTACGTAAAGCCCCTTAGACACGGCAAGCGCTCTTGTAAGCGGTAACTGGGATAGGGATAAAGAGGCCTGCTGTAGAAAAGGGAAACTGACCGTCAGCCTTCGTTACAGGTGGAATGCAAGAAAGCACAGCCAAAGGAGGTGATGTCCCCGACGGGCTCGGCCCGGGGCAGGTCTCGAGTCATGCCCTACGGAATGGACGCCTTCATGCTGGGCATCGGCATGCTGGGTACGTGCCAGGCCTACACTTGTGGCTTCTTCCTGCCTAGTCCTGCCCCCGGGGCTTCTGGGGGGCGGGGGCTGGGTGGGTGTGACTTCTCCTCCATGGTCTGCCCTTCTGTCTGAGTCAGAGTAAAGGCAAAACTCTGCTTCAGATCTGGCAGGCTGCCCGGGGTGGACAGATCGGCGTGGAGCACCGCCCTCTTGTGGTGGTTCCGATACACTGCGGCCGTTCCGTATTATTTGGTCTCTGTCTATTCGGGTTATCTGTATCCCTCTCGTGTTGAGCACCTTATGCGTGTCGGGAATTCCAGCAATGACTTTCCTGAGCTCAAGATGAAGTGTAGGCTACCAAGAGAGTGTGGTCATAAGAAATTGGACTAGGAAACTACGTATAAGTTACACTGAGTGTGCAGGTTGGGTGTGCGCCCCCAGCAGGTCACTGGGCAGACGGAGAAAGTGTACCAGACCCAGGGAGTAGCATTTACAGAAGCCCAGAGGCCTGAAAAAAGCCTCCTCATCTCACTCAACTAATTTTTACGTTGTTGTTTTGTTTGTTTTGTTTTGTTTTGTTTTGTTCTTGAGGGGTAGGATCTGCCGTCACAGGGCTATGGTTCAACTGAAAGACAGGAATGTCTCCGTAGAGGGACTGGAGGCCCTGGGAGGATAGAGAAGCCACCTAAACAACCATGGGAGGCTCCCTGGAGTAGGTGATGGGACTGGCCATGAGCCTTGAAAATCAGCTAAGAGTTAACTGCACTTTGAAAAGCACCTAAGCGGCTGGGGCGATGGCTCAGAGGTTAAGAGCATTAGCTGTTCTTTCAAGGGACCCAGGTTCGATTCCCAGCACCCGCATGGCAGCTCACAGCCATCTGTAGCTCCAGTTCTAGGGGATCTGACTCCTTCCAGCCTTCATGGCACTGTGCACCCGAGTGTGTGGACGCACACGCAGATAAAACACTTGTGCGCACAAGAGGAAAATCAAATTTGTATAAAAATATTTTCTAATTTTAAAAGGGGTGGTTGAAGAGATGGCTCAGTGGTTAAGAGCACTGGCTGCTCTTCCAGAGGTCCTGAGTTCAATTCCCAGCAACCACATGATGGCTCACAACCATCTGTAATGGGATCCGATGCCCTCTTCTGGCACGCAGGTGTATATGCAGATACACATTAAAATATTTTTTTAAAAAATGAATTTTAAAAATGAATTTTAAAAAATGAATTTTTGGCCGGGCAGTGGTGGCGCACGCCTTTAATCCCAGCACTTGGGAGGCAGAGGCAGGCGGATTTCTGAGTTCAAGGCCAGCCTGGTCTACAGAGTGAGTTCCAGGACAGCCAAAAAAACATAAAAAAAAAAAAAAAAGTGCCTAGATTGTGAGGTGTTATATATAACATATATGTTAACCCTTAGGGAGCACATGTTAGAGGACATACACACACAGACACACACATACTCACACATATATACATATACACAGACACATACATACACACACATACATACATATATACACATAGAGACACACACAGACATATATTCACACAGAGACACACACATACACACACATACTCACACATATGCATACATATATACACATAGAGACACATACACAGAGTAAACAGGGAGCAGAGACCTAGCTCAGCTCTCCCATATTCGCTGCCTTTGTAGAGATCCTGGGTTTCGTTCCCTGCACTCACACATGGCCTCACCTCCAGTTCCAAGAGACCCTGCAGCTCCTCTCCTTCCGTGAAGGTGGTGTGCACAGAGCAGGCACGCACACACACACATACATAAAAACAGTGAAAAGACGAGCGTGCAGCCCGGGGGAGTTAGTGGCTAGCCTGGTCCAGGACGAGGCTGGAGAGTTGGGTGTGTGGCTAAGAGTTAAATCGTCTTACAGAGGACCCGAGTTTGGTTCCCAGCACCTGTGTCTAACAGCTCATGCCTGTGAATCTGACCCCCTTAGGGGCCTCTGTGGAGATCTGAGGGCTTCCACACACAGTCACACCGCATATGTGCTAATTAAATTATAATTTTAAAATATAAATTATAAGTATAAATACAAAAATAAAAGTTATGCCAGGTGGCGGTGGCACACACCTTTAATCCTTGCACTCAGGAGACAGAGGCAGGTGGAGCTCTCTAAGTTAGAGGCCAGCCTGGTCTACATTGAGTTCTAGTATAACCAAGGCTACTGCCTCAAAAAATTAAATTATAATAGTAACAATAGAATAAATTTTATAAAGAAAGTGCTGAGCCATCTCTCCAGCCTCGTATGTGTGAGTTTTTCCTGAATCATTTGAGGGAAAGGTCTTTTCCTTAAAACTACGATTTTTTTTTTTTTTGAGACATGATCTCTTTAGTATATATTTATGGGTATCCTGGAACTCACTCTGTAGCCCAGACTGGCTTTAAGCTTATAGAGACCTGCCTGCCTCTGTCTCTCCCTCCAACTGTCTAAATGTCTAATTTTTTTTTAAATCTTTAACATGTATTATTGTGAGTACATGCGGGGTGTGTTACAGATTGCAGTTTTATGTTGATGAAATATTTTCATCTAATGTACTATTTTTTATTATTATTAGTTGACTGAAATTTTTTGCTATTGCCAGATTGTTTGTTTGAGACAGGGTCTCACTTTCTAGCCCTGGACCAGGCTGGCCTCAGATTTACAGAGGTCCACCTGCCTCTGTCTCTCAAGGACTGGGATTAATGGCTTGTGGTACCATGCCTGCCTCTACTTATTTTATTTTTTTGAGGTGGACCCATGTAGCCCAGGCTGGTCTAGAACTCACTTGATAACCAAGGATGACATCAAACTCCAGATCCTTCTAAGGTGACCGGCAGGCTTGTGCGTTCACCCCCACCCCACCCCCAGCCCCAGGACTGTTCTCTAAAGCAGGTTTTCTTCCCGCTGGGGCTGGAATGAGGTGGTTCGCTGTCTCCAGCACTTTGAAAAACACCTTTGTCTGTTGTTTTTGGCTAGAGTAATTTTGAACAACTAAAGAAAAAAAAAAGTAATAAATAGTGCGGTCAGTCGGGTGCTGGGGAGATGGCTCAGTGGGCAGACCGTCTGCTGTGAAGTCACATCAAGTTCTTGTACCCAGCGCCATCCTGAAAGCATGCATCTGGAACCTCAGTGCTGGGGGCTCACTGGTCACCCAGTGTAGACAGTGAGGAAGCTCTAGGCTCCGTGAGAGACCCAGCCTCAAAATAAATAAGGCAGAGACTGACAAGAAAGCACACTCTCATGAGCATCACACACACCCACGCGCCACACATGCTAAACCTCCGAGGCTGGTGGGGGAGAACCAGGGAGCTAATGGGATCTGAACCGGAATCCCAGTGCTCCGTCAGCACTGACAGAGGGGTTTTCTTCTGGGCGATAGAACGTCCGCCCTCAGAGGAATCATGGGACGACACAGGAGAAACTATATCCTCCGTGCAGAAGGCCTTGTGTGGGGAGACCTGTCTGACAGTATCGTAGCAAGCTCTTAGTGGTCCCTGCAGAGATCACAGTGTGCGCAAAGGCCCGGGGCTGAGCTGTGCATCCCGGAGAAGCAGCAGGTCAGGGCGTAAAGGCGGGAAGAAGCAGCTGAGCGTGAGAGAGGAGCAGAGGAAGATGGGAGCCGGGGTGGGAAGAGTTGGGTAACAGGGTTGTGTTATTCTTGTCCAGCGTCAGCTCTCTGTGCCTCAGTTTCCATGTCTGTTCACTGAGGCTCCTCACCGGGCCTCCCTGTTACAGCGCTTCTGGGGTTTAATGAGATGAGAAAATGTGTGCCCTGCCCAGCTCGGGGCTTGGTGTGCAGGAAACCTGAGGGTGATCTGTGACAAGCTGTAGGAAGACTATGAACACCTCAGGTCCAAGCTGGCCGTGCTCCAGATGAAGGCAAGGTATCTCATACTGCCCCTCTGTCCCATCAGGTTACCCAGGTTTCCAAGCCACGACCTACGCCAGCCGCAGTTACACAGGCCTTGCCCCTGGTTACACCTACCAGTTCCCCGGTAAGTCCCCCTGGGTGACTCTCCGCCGCCAGCATGTCCCCAGTTCCAGACGGTGTGACTCCTCCGGGTGACAGCATCTCGAGTGCATGGCTGGATGCTTGGAAGGAAGGGGCGTGTCTGAGGACAAAAAAAAAAATCCTCTCGCCTCTTTCTCCCACCCTCTCCACCGAAGCTGAGAGTGTGGGGTTCCTGGTGTGGCCCTGCATGGTCCAGTCTCCACCCGGGGGCCATTCATTCTCTGCCTGTCTTCTGACTGTCTCCATCCCTGCCCGACTCCAGAATTGCCAGTCCCTCCACAGACAGCACTGGACTTGTAGTGGGGGCTACCCCAAGGGCCACTAAGAATCACCTCCTCACAAATGTACTTAAAGGTGCCATACCGAGTCTTTAAAAGATACTGAGTGACGTACAGAGCCTGAGAACTTCCATACACGCCGAACCTTAAAGCTGTAGCATAAAAGATAGCAGCAGACCTATTTTTTTTAAAACATAAATTTAAAAATACAAAACAAAACAAAACAAACCACCCTGGGCTGTCCTGTTAGTATTTAGTATTGTTTTCTGTAGAGTTTCAAATCATTCTCAGACCCTTGTTTGCTTGTCTCTGTAGTGCTGGGAGTGGACTGGACCTCACACATGCTAGGCTAAAGCTCTGGCAGAGCCACATCCTGAGTATTGTCCCTTAGTCTTTGAAACAGAGCCTAGGCTGGGCCTTAAGTTCACCATGTAGCCACGTATTCTTCTTCCGTGCCGTGACTGGTTAAGGGCAGGCATTGAACCCAGGACCTCAGGAATGTTAGATGAGGGCTCTACCACGGAGCCACACCTCCCAGTCCATTTGGGTCTTATTTACTGGAGGAGTCTCTAAGCATTTCCGTCCCCTGCCCTTGGCTGTTTAGCTTGAAGTCCTTAGTATACAAGATGCTTAACCCTCTAAGGTATCCTAGTGTATAGACTGAGAAACCACTCGGAGGACAGAGAGACGCTACAAAGATTCAGCTGGGAGGTGGTGTCACGAGGAACTAATCCCACTTAAGAACGCTGGCTGTTCCCAAGGAGGAAGCTTCAATCCTCCAGCACCCATATGGTGGCTTGCGACTGTCTTTTGACTCCTTTTACAGGAGATCTTGAACACTTCTGAACTCCAAAGGCCCCAGGCATACATATAAAATAAATAAACCTTTAGAAAACAAAACAGTCGGGGCCCCCGGATTCAGATCAGTAACAGAGTGCTTCTCTGGCTTGTGTAAAGCCCTGGGCTCAATTCTCAGCAGCAAACCTCGGAAATCCCACCGCTGGCATTGATTTGCTCCCAGGATTAGATGGCACCTCTAGTTTCATTCGTTCTTCCTTTCATAGCCCCCCCCTTTGTCTGTCTGTCTTTCTGTCTGTCTGTCACCCCTCTGCCCCACCTCACCTACTGGGACTGTGCACTCTCCAATCCCAGTTCTTGAGTCCCGTGCATGGCCTGTCCCCTCGCCCGTGGACCCTGTGGGTGCGTTTCTCCCGCCCCCCACCCCGTCATGCCAGGGGGGCTCCGCTACGATTTCCTAAGCTGTTTTACGTTTCATTTTAGAATTCCGTGTAGAGCGGACCCCTCTCCCGAGTGCCCCAGTCCTCCCCGAGCTTACAGGTCAGTGGCTCGGATTTTATACGTCTCATAGGGCCACGAGGGGAGAAAGAAGGGGAGAGGGGCCTTCCCCGGGGTAGAGGTGGCAGGATGCGGCCGACTGTACCTGGGCTCCAGCCAGTTGCTTCAGCTACACGGCCCTCGAGGGTGGAGCGGGAGGCCAAACCAGGCAGATGGAGATAAAGTCACTCATTCATTGGCAAATGAATTTGGCAAATATTTACCTAGTATCCTCCGTGTGCCAGGCACCACGGAGGCTCTGGTGCCCAGGGGTGAACAGGCCAGGGTCACAAACTTGGAGCACCGTGGGCTAAGAGAGACTTTATCCACAGAACTGGGGTGCCTGTACCCAGTGCCAACCCACTCTCGGGGATCCGAGCGTCACATCTCATTTCTCCCGAGGAGCTAGAATCCCCCAACTTAAGTCTTGTAAGAACGTTGCAGTCACACCCCAAGTTATCGAGATACTCGAGGCCCAAGTGACACGTTTCCGATGGCCCCATCTGACCCCAGGGATCCCCGTGGGCTCCTTCTAGGAAAATGAGGCCAAAGCGTTTGACCTCGAGGGAGACACAACTCCGCTCTGGAGCTGGGCCAGGCCGAGTGGTGTGCACATGAGGTGGGCCACGAGGGGCTTCTCTGTCCAACCCGCTTCTCTTCCACCCTACCTGCAGACTCTGTCCCCACCCTGGCTATGTGTGGGGAACTGCTTCAGATCTTCCTTCCAAGGGTGCAGCGGGAGGAGAGAGACACGGGTATTGGAAGGGGGGTTGGGGGGAGAGCAGGGTCCTGGCGGTGGACTTCAGGACAGCAAGGATTGGAGGGTCTGGCACTTGAAGCAGGGGTTGGGTCTTCCTTGCTCCTCACGTGAGACCTCTGTGTGAGGACCTACTGTGTGCAGCATGCACCATCAGGCTACTGGGCATGAAAGCAGGCATGCCCAGGCCCTACTCTCAATCAAACGCACAGGCCAGCGAGGCTAGCAAATATCAATTATGCCAAGAATAATTATTTACTCTGCGATAAATGCCCAGCGAGGTTGGCTACTTAGAGATTGCTTTGTGAAGGGCTAGAACCCCAAGACCTTAGTGCCCAGTGTCCACCCTGTGGCCCCTCGACAAGAAATGTCGATGCCGAAGGTGTCTTGGCAGAGAAGCAACACGGACGGACTCCAAGCCCCTGTGGCCTTTTGGAGTCTGAACTTTTTTTTTGTTTTTTCTTGGCTTGGAACAGAGATCCGAGTATTTCTTTTATATGTTGGGTACATATTTATCGTGCCGATGCTTAGCCAGGCACTAGGGGTGAGGGTGGGGGGACACACACAACTGAGCAGATAAGCCCCCCCCAGCCCCGCGGGAGCTGGTCTCTAATAAAGGCGGATGGATTAATTAGGTAAATGGAGGTTCCTTGGGAAGATAAAACAAAAGCTAAACTGAGTGCTTAGGGCTTCAAGCCGGTCGAAGAACTGAAGGAATAGGTCAAAGGTGAGGGGGCGGAGTCTCAGTGAGGGGATGGGTGGGCGAGGGGGCGGAGTTTCAGTGAGAAGAAGCTGATTGGATGGTTTAGAAAAACGTGTATCCAGAACTCAGGCACCACCGTGTCCTGGGTTTGGGTCTTCTGGTAGTCTGCCTGTCTCCCGCGCACGGAGCCCTGGTTTTAGGCCCCAGCCCTGTACAGTACCAGTTGGTTATGGTGGCAGGACACACAGCAGCAGGAAGCTGCGGAGCTGGGCGCTCATCAGCCTGACCCCCGAGCAGAGCTCTGTGGCTCACAGTCCCCAGGAGGCCCTGCCTTGAGACAACAAGCCTGGCTTCTGTGCCCCGGGCCAGTCAGTAACTAGCTCCGAAAAGGAACAGAGGCCAATGGAGTCAACAAACCTGGACCCTTGGGGTCCTCAGAGTCTGACCCACCAACCAAAGAGCATACACGGGCTGGACCTAGGCCTCCCCGCACTTATGTAACAGATGTGCAGCTTGGTCTTCATGTGTGTCCCGAACAACTGCAACGGAGGTGGGGGGTGGGGGGAGTGTGCCCCAAAAGCTGTTGCCTGTCCGTGGGTTATGTTCTTCAGTGGGAGAGGAAGCGGCCAGCCTCACAGAAACTTGAAGTGCCAGGATGGGGGGTGGGGATACCCACGTTGTCCCCACCCACTCAGAGGAGAAGGGGAGGATGGGGGAAGGATTGTGGGAAGGGGGCAGTGAGCGGGATGTAAAGTGAATACATAAAAAATTAAATTAAATTTAAAAAAAAAGAAAAAGAACCTGACACCCAGGCCCCTCTAAGCCAGACAGCCACTGTCCTGCCGAGGACAGTGCTTTCTCCACAGGAGGTCAGGACCGTTTCCTCAGGTTACCCAGGCACGTCCTAGGGTCCGGTATGGAGACTGAGGCTGGGCTGCTCCCTAGGACGCGTTAGGTCAGAGTGCAGAGTGCTGTCCATGCTGTCTGTGCTTTGACCCCCTCTCCACGCGAGGACTAGGCGGGAGAAGTGCTACCAGGCGGTAGGGTCTTTTCCCCTCATCAGCTCTTCCTCCCGCTCAGTGTGCACCCACTTTGTCTTCCAGCTATCCCTCTCACTGCTTATGGGCCGATGGCAGCGGCGGCAGCGGCGGCGGCTGTAGTCCGAGGGACAGGTGAGGCCTTCTGGGAAGGGAACACAGGAAGGGGGCGGAAGAGTTCAGAAGGAAGAGAAGAGGTTCCTTCCCTGCCCCATGACAAAGGGGTTTGCTTGTTACCCAAGTATTGGCTGAATTGAGCCTATGAGCCAGCCAAGAATGACACTGGTCGTGTCCCCAGAGCATGCAAGCTGTGGAGTGTCCGCGTGCAAAGGATCACGACCCTGCAGATCACTGCTGCGGCTCTGGGGACACTGAGCACTAGAAGAGTTGCCAGCTGCTGCTCTAGGGAAAGTTGAGAAAAGGCTTATGGGAGAAAGATGAAGGAAACAACAAGGGCTGTTGTAGGCCAGGGGACAACCAGTTTGCACTGGTCAGTTACAGGAACAGGGAGTGGGCAAATGGAGTCTCAAGCAACAGTGAAAGTTGGCCAGCCTTGGAAAATGCACTAGACTGAGAGACAGAGGAAGACTTGAGTGGGCTCAGAGGGAGGGGAGGCTGTGCAGCGGTCAGACAGGACATGGTGGAGGCCAGAGAGGATGAACTAGGCAGTCTCCAGGGAGAGGAGTCTCAGATCCAGGGCTGGGGTGGGAGGGGATTGGAGCGGGTGTGTGGGGTGGTCTTGGGCACCCGGGCTATCACTCTGTTCTTTCTGGGTTGCTAGGCTCTCACCCCTGGACGGTGGCTCCCCCTCCAGGTTCCACTCCCAGCCGCACGGGGGGCTTCCTGGGGACCACAAGCCCCGGCCCCATGGCTGAGCTCTACGGAACAGCCAACCAGGACTCGGGGGTCAGCAGTTACATCAGCGCCGCCAGCCCCGCCCCCAGCACTGGTTTCGGCCACAGTCTTGGGGTGAGTGGCCAGGCCCGATGGCCTCCACCTCACCCCCTTCATTCTGAGAGATGTCTGAAACTAGGGGAGGGAGAGGCCTTGTCTATCTGGGGGTTGGGGGGGTTGAGGGCTTTACCCTGGACACTGTCCAGTGGCTCCAGGATGTTGTGCAAATGCAGTACCATGTCCTTTCTGTGTGGTCAGTCCAGCTCAGGAACATCCCAGTTTTAACCAGGGAGCTGGCTCTCCGCAGATTCCCAGGCCTGGCCTTGTACACGCGTAGGTCTGTACCATTAGCCAATCGGTACCAGGGAAACCCATGTCAGCCAGAAGAACCCGTGTCTCACCACAGGAGTCCCACTAGGATGGCAGGAGCCCCTGGTCTGTCTGAACACACCCCAGGATCCTAGGAGTCTAACTCTTTTCTTTTCAGGGTCCCCTGATTGCCACAGCCTTCACCAATGGGTACCACTGAAGCAGGGAGGAAGTGGCAGGAGGTGAGGAGATGGGGAGGGGTGGGGGGGGGCACTGGGCCACCAACCCTCAGCTGTGCTATCCAGAATGCCACCCCTGTCTCCACTCCATAGAGTTCACAGACCACGGCAGGCGACAGGCCTGGATGCTTAGCCCGCCATGGTGCGATTTAAGTTAAGCCAGGCATGGTGGCACGTGCCTGTCTATAATCTGAGGCCGATTACTACAGGAGGATTACTTTGAGTTGTAGGCCAGCTAAGGGGTACATGGCAAGGCTCTGGGAAGATGTCTGAGTTGGTGAAGTAACTGTTAAATGAACAAGAGGACCTGAGTTCAGATCCCTAGACCCCACAAAAAGATGAGCACAGTGGCCCGGACCCAGGACCCCAGCACTGACATGTGAGTCCCCAACACTCCTCAGCCAGCCATTCTAGCCCAGGTTCACTGGGAGTCCCTGTCCTAGAAAATAAAACTGGAGAAGGCAGTTGTCATCAACCTCTGACCTCCACACACACGCCCACATCCCTGTGCTTACGTCCTCACATGTACATGCGTACACCACAGGCATCTGCACAAATAACCTTTATAAATTAGCCCAGCACAGGGGAGGCAGAGGCAGCAGCTAGATTACAAGTTCAAAGCCAGACCGGGCTACACAGTGAGCTGCCTACACAGTGAGCTGCCTACACAGTGAGCTGCCGGGTCAGCCTGCTATGCATAACAAGACCTTGTGTTAAGAAGCCCAATATTAGCGAGGCAGAGGCAGGAGAGTCTCAGTGAATTCAAAGACAGCCTGGTCTACAGAGTGAATTCTAAGACAGCCAGGGCTACAGAGCAAAACCCTGTCTCAAAAAACAAAAGAGAGAGAGGGAGAAAGAAAATGAATGGATGAATGAATGAATATGATAAATATGTAAATGAAATATAATTAATCAATATTTACAAATCAGTCCAATATTTCATTGGATTAACAAAGATTTTTTTTTTTTAAATGACACCCAGCATTGCTCTCTGTAAACTGGCTCCAAGTTCCCAAGGGACAGTGTTATTATGGGTGGAGATTTTTAATTTGTGCTCTCATTGAACCCAGGCAGGACTTACGTGTGCCTAGCATGATGTGCACTGAGTCACAGCCCAAGCCCCATGCAAGTTTGTTTTTGTTTAAATTTATTGTATCTGTATGAGTATTTTTCCTGTGTATATGTATGCCCACTGTGTGTGTGTGTGTGTGTGCGCGCGCATGTGTCTGTGTGTGTGTGTGTACGTGCATGTCTGTATGTGTGTGTGGTGCCTGCTGATGCCAGAAGAGGGCACCAGAGCCTCTGCACCCGGAGTTACAGGCAGTTGTGAGCCCAGGCGGGTGCTGGGAACTCAGGTCCTCTGCAAGAGTAACAAGTGCTCCTAAACACTGAGCCATCTCCAGCCAGATCTTTAAACATCCGTGTCCCTTGATGCAGTAATAACCACTCCTGGGCATCTATTTTGAAAACTGCAAACTGGCCAGCAATGGTGGCTCATGCCTTTCATCCCAGCACTCAGGAAACAAAGGCAGATGGATCTCTCCCAAGTTCGAGGCCAGCATGATCTACAGAGCTAATTCCAAGCTATCCAGGGATACACAGAAACCCTGTCTCAAAAAAGAAGAAAGGAGGAGGAAGAAGAAGAGAAAATATATATATATACTGTATATGCATATAGTATGCATACTATAGGAAATTACACAGCTTCTAAAATAAGCTATAAATTAGGCTTATTATATGTGTAATCCCAGTACTCAAGAGGCGTATGGCGGAGCCCAGCCCACGACACACATCGTAAATCTTTTTAAAGTTGTAAAATTAATGGTCCAGGAGAGACGGTTTGGCGGTTAAGAACACATGCTACTCTTTAAGGGGGCTGAATTCACATCAGGTGGCTCAAGACCTGGAACTGCAAGCTTCCGGGAATCCAGCAGTGCTGTCTCTTCTCCACAGACTCCCGTACCCTTGCACATACATGCACGCACACGCGTACACACACATGCACACGCACGCACAAGTGAATATCGGTGTTTTTTAAATTTTTTTTTGAGACAGAATCACACTGTAGCCATGGCTGGCCCGGAACTTGGTGTGTAGAGCAGGCTGACCTCAGATCAGAGATCTGTCTAAAGGACATGCACCACCACGCCCGGCAGTGAACATAGTCGAACACATAATAATAAATAATAGTGAGGTATATGAAAAACATAATAAGAATACAACTAACACATGAGATAACTTCCAAATAGTTTACACGGTGCTGTTTTCATTGGGGTTCAGATAAAGCTTCCCAGAAACACGACATAAACCTAGCCATTCAAGATCTGGGGAAAGGCCGGGCAGTGGTGGCTCACACCTTTAATCCCAGCACTTGGGAGGCAGAGGCAGGCGGGTTTCTGAGTTTGAGGCCAGCCTGGTCTACAGAGTGAGTTCCAGGACAGCCAGGGCTACACAGAGAAACCCTGTCTTGAAAAACCACACAAAAAAAAGAAAAAAAGAAAAAAGAAAAAAAGGATCTGGGGAAAGTGCCCAGGGCCATCTCTGCATGTAACAGGAAGTGCAAAACTGAACAAAATCCATCGAGAAAGGGATTAGGAACGACGGCGGGCATGCCTGGTCTGTGGGCCCTAGAGACAGACAGACAGACTTCGGTTCCAGTCAGAGCCCCACAATATCTTGCTATTGCCTTTCAGCGCCCCAGCCTGCAGCTGACTGAGGACCAGAGTGAGCCAGCAAGGGGATTGGGACACCTCAGCCGCAGCAGCCCAGCCCCTTGGCTGCAACTCGGACCGCTACTGCCTGTCCCTCAACCCCTGGGCCCAGCCCCCGCCCTGCCATCCCGTCTGCCCGCTACTAACCTCCCCTGTTCTGACCTTGCCTCCTCTTCCCCACCTGCCTCTCTCCCTGTTCGCTTTTATTTATTTTGGATTAGCCAGTTACCCTTCCCCCCACCAGATCTGCCCTCTCGGGTCTGCCCCGTCCCTCCCTGCTGCCCCCTTTAGGACACCCCCCAGGAAGGCTTTTTGTATCTGCATAGCTGGAGGGCGGGCAGAGGAGGCCTGGGCAGAGGAGGCCTGCTACAGACCGAGGCCCCAACCTGGTTCTTTTTTTTTTTATTTTTTATTTTATTCTGGCTTTTCCCTCTTTTGCTTTATTTTTTTTTTTAAAGAAACTGTTTTTAAACTATTTCTAGGTTTGTGAATGTGAAGCCCCGAGGCCGCAGGGGGCAAGGGGCCAGGTGCCCCCCCACCAGCTGAGAACATAGTGTCTATGTGGGTGTGGGTTCCTGGCCTCCTCCCTCCAGCCCTGGAGAGGAGGGCAGGGCTGCGGGGTAGGCCAGGCCGAGCCCCTGGAACCATCCCGTCCTGTATCATATGTAAATACTGTGAGGTGAAGCCCTACCCCTACCCTTCTCTAAGACCCCTTGGGGTGACAGCGTTTGCCTGACCCCACGGGGCAAAGGTACCTACCCCCCTCCCCTTCTCCCTGTCTCTGTCCCTTCCTCCTCAGACACCGTTACTGTAAGCTTTCAGACCTCAGCCCTGGCCACGGCAGGCCCACACTCTCAGGCTCTCCCCGGGTTCAAGGCCTTGGGCGGACTCTCCCCAAGAACTCCCCAATTGGGGGAGGCAAGGGGCCAGGGAAGAGAAGGGCTTGCCTAGAGCCACTGCTGGAAAAGAATTGGCTCTCCACAGGCCCCTCCTGGCCCCTGTCTAGGTGGGACCTTCGTGGTTTCTGCTCTGAGCCCCCCACCATGCGTGGGCATTGGGAAGCGCTTGAGCAAGGAGTAGATACCAGGAAAGCAAAGGGCTTCTCAGGGAACCCCCACATTCTCACTGAAGTTTCCCACCAGGATAGTCCCTTGACCAGAGCCCTTGGTAACCCCCCTACCCTGGAGCCCCTTTCAGAGGAAAGAGACGGGCTCAGGGTGTGAACATGAGGTGAGACCTGGCATGGCTGGGCTGAGTCTACCTGCTGTCACCCCCTCTCTGTCCTTCCCGAGGCTGGGGGCTCAAGCTCCCATCCCCAGCAGAGCCCCGCCACCCCCGGCCTTCAAAGCCCCCTTTGGAGAGTTAACTGTCCGTGTGAGGCACTCACTCAACCAATAAGCCCCGAGAACTCAAAGCAATAATCTTCGTCACCGAGATGCGCGGCTGTTTGCGTTTGTTGTTGGGTTTTTTGGTTTTTTTGTTTTTAATATTTCCTAATAAAAGAGAAGCTTTTTATTGGATTTTATCTTTAATTTTTCTACTCTGAGCTGGGCCCCCAGGAGACTTTGGCTTCTTTTCTCCCCCATCCCTGGATCCTCTCACCCCACTGGGGCCTAACTGTGGTTCAGGGACCCAGATTTACATTTCTGATTTGTTTGAGGAAAACAAAAAACAACAACAAACTTTCTTTTTAAGATGTTACATGGTGTTTTGAAGCCAGCAAGTTCCACCCTCGGTGTCTTTTCCCTCCACATCTGTAACTTCTTTTCCAGGTTTTATTTTGTTTTAAATTCCTAATAAATTATTTGAAAATACTTTGCCTTTATTCATGTGCGTATATGGATGCACGCGTGCACACACAAAAACAATACCAAAAAAAATGTTTATGAATCATAAGGGCCAGGTTTGGTGTGTGCTTATAATCCCAGGAATCAGGAGACCAGGGCAAAAGAATCATAAACTCCTCCTGCTGGGCGGTGGTGGTGCATGCCTTTAATCCCAGCACTTGGGAGGCAGAGGCAGGCGGATTTCTGAGCTCGAGGCCAGCCTGGTCTACAGAGTGAGTTCCAGGATAACCAGGGCTACACAGAGAAACCCTGTCTCAAAAAACCATTAAAAAAAAAAAAAAAGAATCATAAACTCCAACCTAGCCTGACTCCATAGTGAAACCCTGTCTCAAACCAACAGGAAAAAGCCATGCATAATGGTTTGCGACCACAGTCCTAATACTTGGGGCTGAGACAGGAAGATCCCTGCAAATTCAAGGTAGGTCTGGGCCACATAGTTCCAAGACAGCCAGAGGTACACAGGTCCTGTCTCACCTCCCACTCCAAACAAACAAAAGCCCCAACCATAAAACAGTTTCGGGGGCGGGGCATGGTGATACACAGCTCCTGGGAGACAGAGGCGATCAGAGCTTTCTGTGAGTTCAAGGCCAACCTGGCCTACATGTTAAGGATCTCGTCTCAAAAAACAAAACTCTGGTTAGCTTTTTTTTTTTTTTCTGAACTTTTGTGGTTTGTGGCAGTTGGACTCATATCATCAGGCTGATAAGTCAAGCGTTTTGACTCTGTGACTCCTCTCATTTGCCCTAAAGAAAATTTGAAAACATTAAATGACTCAAGCATGGTAAGGGTGCTTGTTACACAGGCCCGGTAACCTGAGTTAGCTCCCTACAACCCACGCAAAGATGGAGGGAGAACTGACCCCATAGGGTTTACCCTTTGACCTCCAAAAAGGTTTCCATGGTAACACACAATTTCTTTCTATTTTTTTAAAGGTTTATTTAGAGTACAATGTAGCTGTCTTCAGATGCATCAGAAGAGAGTGCCAGATCCCATCACAGATGGTTGTGAGCCACCATGCAGTTGCTGGGAATTGAACTCAGGACCTCTGGAAAAGTAGTCAATGCTCTTAACCACTGAGCCATCTCTCCAGCTCCCAACACATGATTTCTTAACTACTCTTGTCCTGACCTATTTTTCTCCTAGGAATGGTCCTGATTTTCCACTTGACCCGACTCTGTCTCCAGCTTCTTGACCAAGTTCAGAAGAAAAAAACAGGAAGAGAAAAGAAAAAAGAAGAAAAAGCCAGTAAGAAACAAAGAGGGGTACTTGGGAGGCAGTGGCAAGCAGATTTCTGCGTTCTAGGCCAGCCTGGTCTACAGAGTGAGTTCCAGGACAGCCAGGACTACACAGAGAAACCCTGTCTTTTTTTTTTTTTCCCTTCGAGAACTCACTCTGTAGACCAGGCTAGCCTCGAACTCAGAAATCCACCTGCCTCTGCCTCCCAAGTGCTGGGATTAAAGGCGTGCGCCACCACTGCCCGGCGAGAAACCCTGTCTTGAAAAACCAAAAAAAAAAAGAAAAAGAAAAAAAGAAAAGAAAAAAGAAACAATGAGGAATGAAGGACAACTAGGACAACTAGACAAAGCCCTGGACCGTTTGCATCGCTGATGGGAATGTCAGCAGTGTAGCTGGGCTGGGGGCACGGGGCTAGCCTACTTGGTAGAATCCTATATGAAAGATCTTGATCAAATCTGTTGAAATTGCACGAATGGGTCCTGTGACATAACTCCGTGACAGAGGACTTGCCTAGCGTGTGGGGCCTGGGGGCTCATTCCCCAGGTTCGCAAAGACAAAAACAAAACCCCTCCAAGACGACTGTAATAGTCGTCCGTGGCTAGGAGGGAAGGATTTCCGGGGTGTAGCGTGAAACCTTAACAACGGGATTATGCATCGTACCATTGAACCATCAGACTAGAAATGAAGATGACTTTTCCTTTACCCCCATAATAAAAAGGTTCTTGAGGAGCTGAAGAGGAGTGAAGAACCCAATGGCTAAGAACACTGTCCCTCTCACAGAGGACAGGGTTTCATCTCCCAGCACCCACACTGAACCTCCTACAACCTCCTCCTCACCCCAGTCCTGGAGCATTTGACATCCTCTTCTGGCCTCCGCCGTCTCTTGCCAGGTACACGTACAGCCGGGCAGGTGTGCACACATGCATACAAATAAAAACTAAACAGTCAATAAAAACGGAAGCGGTTAGAGCTACCAAGGGTGACAGTGGGTACCACACAAGTCTGAAGACCTGAGTTCTATCTCTAGATGCCTGTGAAAAAGCCAGATATGGCTGCAAGGGACTGTAATTCTGTAATCTCGGCACTCCTACCTCAGGAAGAGCAGCAGAGAATCACACAAAGGCAGAAATAAGGTGGAGGGAAAGAGCCAACTCCAGAAGTTGTCCTCCGACCTCCACATGTGTCCTGTGGCACATATGCACTCTCCCTCCTCCCTCCCTCTCTCCTCCCTCCCCTTCTTCTCTCTCCTTCCTTCCCCTCCCTCCTCTTCCTCTTTTTCCTTCCTCCCTCCCTTTTTCTCCCTTCTTCCCTCCCTCTTTCTCCCTTCCTCTCACCCCCTCTCTCTGTCTCTCTTTCTGTCTCACACACATACACACCAATAAAATAAAAGAGAAGGAGATGACTGGAGGTGTGACCGTGCTCCACTAGCCTGCATCTGGCTCTTAGGGTTACTGGAGCCTACGTCAGCCTGCCAAGTAGCCGGGACCACATGTGTGTGACGCCACCACTGTGTGTGTGTGTGTGTGTGTGTGTGTGCTCCTGTGAGTGGAGTGGGCACATACATGTGTATAGGTGTGCACTTGTATGCGAAAGCCTGAGATAACATACAGTCTCTCTCCGTCTCTCTCTATTCATTCACAAGGGTCTCTCAATCGAGCCCAGAGCTCTCTGATATAGAATAGCCAAGCTAGCCAGGTTGCTGGGTGGCTGGGATCCCCTTTCTCCAACTCGCTGTGCGTTGCAAGAAGGCTACCATGCCCTCCCCCACTGCCCCCCAGCACTGAATGAGCTCTGGAGATTTGAACCCTGGTCCTCTTGCTTGCAAGTATTTTTTTTTTTAATTCACTGAAGCGTCTTCCCAGCCTTCTCCCTTTTCATTATTTTTTTCTTCTTTTTACTTTATCTGTAGAAGAGATGCTTTGCCTGAATGGATGTATGGGGACCAAGTGCATGCCTGGTGCCTGCAGAGACCAGAAGAGACCATATGGGTATTGGGAATCGAACCTGGGTCCTTTGGACAGTGTTTTTAAACTTCTGCGCTATCTTTCCAGCCCCTGCCCACCCACCTTGTTTTCAGACACGGTTTCACTCTGTAACCCAGGTTGACTTGGAACTCACAAGTCCCCTGCTTCAGTTTCCCAAGTGCTGGGTTCTCAGGCCTGCAGTACAACCCCACCTCTTTCTATCTCCATCACTTTCAGGCTGTGTGACTTTGAACAAATTATCTAACTTCTCTGAGCCCACTTCATCCTGTTGAGTGGGGACGATGACGTCCACAGTACTGTCAGGAGACCTGTGGTCAAGCTTCACGGGCAAAGTCCATCGCCTTCCGTGCCAAGCCTACGGGAGTGCCTAGCCGTGGCAGCGTGCAGCTCTTTTAAGCATTTCCAGGAAGCGGAGCCTTATCCTTTGAGGGCGAAGCAGATGTGACCTTGACCTCGGTGGAGTGTGGGTATGCCGGCACCTGAAGGAGTCAAGAAGCTATCAGGAGCTGTACTTTCCACTTGAGATTTTTTTTTTCCAGGCGGGAAGAGGCAGTGTTTCACACACCTGTGCGTGGATGTCGGCCAGCAGAAACCAGAGCAGACTCCAAGAGCCTCAGGAGGTCTTCGGGAAACTTCTGCAGGGACTACGAATGGTAGCTGTCCCTTAGCATGGCCTTTCCACTTAGTGTGGTACAGGAAAATCTGTCCAAAAACCTGCGGCACTCACTGCCCTGAATATGGTGACTCTGGTAACACACACGCACACACATACACACACACATACACTATGTGCGCCTACTGACTACACAGACACACGCATATTAACTAACCAATTAAAAATCAAATTTCGTGGCTGGAGAGATGGCTCAGTTGTTAAGAGCATTGACTCCTCTTCCTAGAGGTCCTGAGTTCAATTCCCAGCAGCCACATGGTGGCTCACAACCATCTGCAATGGGATCTGATGCCTTCTGGTGTGTCTGGAGACAGCGACAGTGTACTCACATACATAAAATAAATAACTCTTTTTTAAAAAAAAAATAGAATTTCTAACTGGATCTACCTCAAAGGCTGGATCAGGTTCTTTGGACAGACTTAGCACTTAGTAAATACAGTCAGCTCGGAGGACTGTGTGGTGCCAGCCATTTATGCCTTAGGTCACATATCTCTACCCCTTAGCATCCTTCATCCCCAACCCCAGGAGAAATGTCTACCTCTGTATCTCCTTTTGACCTCATAGCATCCACAGGGGAAGGAGCTGGGACTTTGCTGGTCCCTGAATTTAAGATGGTATGGGGCCTTGAGCTAGCCCTTTTTCTTTGCTTCGTCATCAGCATGGATTCAGGCTCTGTGGCTATCTTCAGTAGTTCTGTCAGTCGGCACCGTCTGTGCAGGTGTACGCATTTTATGTGTGAGCTATGCACACAGTAACCACAGACCGCAGGCTGTCAAAGCACAGCTGGAGGAGTAAGAATGGTTCCGTAGCTCAGGCTAGCCTGAGACTCTCAATTCTCCTGCCACAGGCTCCTGAGTGCTTGGATTACAGTTACACCCCACCTTGCCCGTTTGATTTTCTTTGTGTTCATCTCTGTGTGTGCATGTGTTTGTATGAGTGTGAGCGTGTACGTGTGCATGTGTGTATGTGCGTGTGTGTGCATTATGTGAGTGTGAGTGTGTGCGTGTGCATGCATGTGTGCACGTGTGTGTGCATACATGCCTGTAAGTGTGCGTGCCCAAGTACATGTGTGCAGATGGGTGCATGTGTGTGTGAGCATACAAGAGTGTGTGTGAGTGTGAGTGCATGTGTGTGCACACCTGCGTGTGCACTCGAGCCTGTGTGTGCATGTGTGCGCACGTGCGTGCATGAGTGTGTGTACATTGTATGAGTGTGTGTCTGTGTGTGTGCACGTGTGTGTGTACACAATGGTAGAATTGAACTCAGGGCCTCACAGAGGCTAAGCAAACACTCCAACACTGAGCTAAGATGTCAGCCCTGGCACATCCTCAAGGGCTGGGATCACAGGCGGGCAGAGGTCAGAAGGGGATTATTGCCCTCTTAGATGAGAAAGAACTGACTCTGCCACGACTCCCACATGACAACCTCGTTCAAGGTGGAGGAGGATGGTTCAGTGAAAACTGCGGGTGTGGCCATTTCTAGCTCTGCCCCATGCTATGCCTGCTTCCCTCCCTAGCAGCGATCCAGCAAAACGTGTCAGTGTGCTTAAACGGTACTTACCCCCACATCCCATCACCTGGGGCATCCTAAAAGATACATCCCTGCCTGCCCGGGGCAGCTCAGAACGATCAACGCCACAGAGGAGGCTGGGAAGCTGCCACGTTAGGATGAAACACACATCAGAAACAGCTGTGGAGGAGAGTGCCACATATCTGTGGTCCATCGCTAGGGGGCAGAGGCTGAAGGACTGCTACAGGTTAGGGCCAGCCTGATCTACATAGGTGATCATACCTATAATCACTCCGTATGTAGGCTGAGGCAGGAGGATTAGGTAGTTCAAAGCCAGCCTTGGCTACATAGAAGACCCTGTCTCTAAAACAGTGAAAGGAAAAAATGAGAGCCTGGGGAGATGGCTTAGTCTGTAAAGCACCTGCTATTCAGGTATAAGGGCCTGAGTTTGGGTCCCTGGGATCCATGGAAAAGCTGGGCACGGGACACAGAGACAGGCAAACCGGTGAGATCCAGAGTCAGTGAGAGGCCATGTCCCAAAACAATAAAGAACAGAGTGACTGAGGAATTTCTGGTATCCACATGCACAAACATACACATGCGTGCATACACGTACAACATACACAGTTCAGACACACACACGTGCACACCCTGGATGCAAAGTACAACATACACAGTTCACACACACACATGTGCACACACTGGATGCAAAGTACACAGAGGCAGGTGTGCCAGTACATGCCTGTAATCCCAGAAAACTGGAGGAGGGGGAAGTATTGGAAGTTTGAAGCTAGTCTGGACTACACAGTGACCTTGTCTCAGAAAGAGAGAGAGAGAGAGAGAGAGAGAGAGAGAGAGAGAGAGAGAGAGAGAGAGAGAGAAAGTGTGTGTGTGTGTCTGGAGTCGTAGTCCAATTAGTAAGGCTTGTTACTTGCAGCCGTAAAGCCCCTTGTTCCATCCACAGCACCACTGGGTGTGGTAATCCACACCTACAATCTCAGGACTCCAGAGGTGAAGGCAGGAGATCAAGAGTTCGAAGTTAGCTAGCCAAGGATGGCAACCACCTTTAATCCCAGCATCCAGGAGGAAGAGGCAGGAGGATCTCTGTGAATTTAAGCCCAGCCTGGTTTACATAGTGAGTTCCAGGACAGCCACGGCTACATAGTGAGACCCTGTCTCAAGAAATAAAAATAAATAAAAGAGATCAAGGCTATCCTTGAGGCAAGCTTAGGATACAGCTTGAAACCCTGGTTCAAAAAAAATAAGGATGAGGAGAGGTTAGAAAGATGGTTCATTCGTGACCATGGACTGCTCTTCCAAAGGACCCAGGTTCAGTTCCCAGCGCCCACATGGCAGCTCACAACTGTCTGTAACTCCAGTTCCAGGGCACCGATGCCCTCTTGAGGCCTCCCGGGATACACACACCATACACAGACACACACGCAGGCGAAACACTCATACTTATCAAAATAATTATCAGATGAGATTTAAATAATAAGGAAACACTGATGAAGTTGCTTATCCGTGTCATTGTACTATGGTTAGCGACATGTTAATGTTCCGTTAACAGTGGACCGCATACCTTACTAATGTAACATGCTGATTAACTAGAGGAAACTGTTGAGGGAAATGTCTGCTCACGAAGAATAATCAAATGAGGAGATAAATTTGATAAGGTAAAAAGGCCCCGGACTAGGGAGATGGCTTAGTGGTTAGGGCCACTTGCTATTCCTGCACAGGACCTGGCTCTGGTTCCCAGCACCCATGCGGCACCTTTGAGCCATCTAGTTTTCCAGTTCCAGGGGACCCCCCCCCAACACCTAAAATATTTTGGTTTCAAATATTCGGGGTAAGGGACACAGAAACATGTAATATGTAATATCATCAGGGGACTCTGTCCTCCAGGCACAACAGAGCTAACAGCATTGTGAGTTCAGGGCAGCCATGACAACCCATAACTCACGAGAACTTCATGAGATCAGGCCTGGGTGGTGATAGAAGGGACATTGGACCCTCGTCTGCAATTCCAGCTTTGTGTTCCTTCCTCCCTGTCCTCAGAGGTGTGTCACCCTGTCTGCTGTATGAGATCTCCAACAATCTGGGGGTTGGGGGACCACACGGTGGGGACTGGGACTCTATGGAACCTTTGGAGATCATCACTCATGCCAAGGTAGGAGGTTTTGATGGTATAGTTGGGGGGGGGAGCAGGGGACACCCAGGTTCCTGTAAGTAAGCCTTGTGAACTCACTGGCTCACCACGTTAGCCTCAGGCAGAATCATTCCAGAGGCTGTTGTTACTATGTTATATAAAGAGATGTTAGTTCACAATGACCCAAGAAAATCATGTGACATTTGCAATGGATTAACTGTGCTTTTCTGCACTACCAGGCCAGGTGTTTTTCAGGTGTTGGGATGTGTGTGTGTGTGTGTGTGTGTGTGTGTGTGTGTCACAAGGTATCTTAGGTATGGAACCCAAGTCTAAAAATAATATTCATGTATGCGCTATAAATCCTCATACATGCAATCTGGACGTAACATATAATTTTATACAATATTTCTTGTGCACCTGAGCAACCTGTATACACAGTGAATTTCCTAATTGCAGCCTGAGGTTGGCTGGTGCTCAAGGTTTTGTATTCGGTTTTTATTTTTGTTTTGTTTTCAAGACAGGCTTCTCTGTATCGCCCTGGCTGTCTTGGAAACTGGTTCTGTAGACCAGGCTGGCCTCTAATTCAGAGATCCGCCTGCCTCTGCCTCCCAAGTGCTGGGTTTAAAGGCGTGTGCCACCACTCCCTGCTCTGCATTTTGCATTTTAGAATTTTTTATATTTACTTTTATTTATGTGTTCTGTGTGCCTGTGAGTATGTGCACTGTGTACATGCCTGGTTCCCTCGTAGGCCGTAAGAGGACATTAGATTTTCTGGAACCAGAGTTATAGACAGTTTTGAGCTGCCATGTGGGTGCTGGGAATTGAACCTGGGTTCTCTGGAAGAATAGCCAGGGCTCTCAACACCTGAGCCATCACTCCAGCCTGTAGATATGAACAAGAATATTCAACATATATGGAGACGTTCCAGAAGAAAGAAGCCCACAGGGACACCACACAGTAGATTAGGAGTTGCCAGGAGTTGGGAAGAAATAATTATCTTTTGTTGTTGTTGGTTTTTCAAGACAGGGTTTCTCTGTGTAGCCCTGGCTGCTCTGGAACTCACTCTGTAGATACGCTGGCCTCGAACTCAGAAATCCACCTGCCTCTGCCGCCCAAGTGCTGGGACTAAAGGCATGTGCCACCACTGCCTGGCAAGAAATAATTATCTGTGGGAACAAGATTTCTTCTTGGGATGACTGAAGTGGAAACTTAAGGGCTCTTTGGAAAGTCAGTTGGATGGTGTTTTGCTGGGGCAAACATGTGAAAGAATGTTTAGCTAAAGTGGACACAGATATGAAAGGCTAAGGCAGACTTGTGAAGGAATGTTTTGCTGAAGCAGACACAGGAGAGAGGATGTTCTGCTAAAGCAAGCACGTGAAAGGACACGTGATGAAGGATTCTTTGATAACAACACGCATGTTCTGGTCTACCTTACATTGCACAGTTGAGCTGCATTTGTCGGGAATCCATTGAGAGAAAATGCACCAAAAAACTTCTGGTGGTGTGTTGTAGCTTCTTGCTGCTTTCACAGACTCAGGCTGATTGGCAGAGTGATGTCAGCTGAGACAGACACACGTGCTTTTGAGGCGAGACCCGTGGAGGACACGTGATGTTTGGAGGATGTAAAAATATGACCCAACGGACAGTGACAGAGGCTGACCTAGGCTTGCTTGTAGAGCTAGCTGTGCAACGCTTGTGTGTGTGTGTGTGTGTGTGTGTGTGTGTGTCAAATCCTTGCTGAGAGAGGCATAACCGAGAGAACTTCTCCCTGGCATTACTGCTGGTCCCTCCTGCTGACTGGTGGCAAGGCTGAGACCTGGCTGTGTCTCTAGGTAGTGTCACCGCTGCTGATTTGCTGATTCGTGCTTGCTATCCTGACTCTACCGAATTGGACTCCAGGTGTATCTGTGAAGTGTTTACGAGCGGACCAAGATGCCCCTGCTGATGCCTATGAACTGAACTGCTGATTTCCTAACAGCGCAGATGGGAGTTGCCCCAAAGAACCTTTGTAAACAGGTCCTCTTCCCCCATATCCTTCCTTTCCCACTACCTCTGGTGGGCGGTGGGCTACAAGGGAGGTTAAAGCGTTTAAGAACCACCATTAAAAATAGGTTTTGCCAACCTGGTCTACAGAGTGAGTTCCAGGACAACCAGGGCTACACAGAGAAACCCTGTCTCGAAAAACCAAAAACGAACAAAAAAAAAAGGTTTTGAAAAAAATTAAAGTTACAGATTCTAAAAATGTTCTGTAACTCATTAAAGGTAGTGGTTACAGGCATAGTGAATGCAGTAGGTGCCCCTTATACACTATAGAAGCTAATGTTATGTTAAGCAAACTGTAACTCAAAGTGTTACATATTGGGACTTGTCAGAAGGCTCAGTGGCTGAACACACCCTGGGCCCAGACTGACTACCTCAGTTTGATCCCTGGAACTCACATAGTGGAAAGAGACAACACGTTCCTTTAAGTGGACTTCTGACCTCCATATATATATACCATAATACACATACACACATAATAAACAAGCAAATAAATTTTAAAAAATGAAATGCCACATACGTATTTGACGTAACCATACTAAAACTCTTTGGTATTCTGTAAGTCACACGCGCGCCTTTAGGATTCCACGTCTCCAAAGTTTTCTCACAAACCTGCCTATTTCGGGAAGCGGAAAGATGATGTTTTCAGAGTGGGAAGAAATTTAGGATGCGCACCTTGGAATCCGACAGACCTCAGCTTGAGCCAGCTTTGCCTTGCCCTCTATGTGACCTCCGGTAGATGATTGCACCTCTCTGAACCCCTTTCCTCATCTGTAAAGGGCATGGCAGATAGAACCATTCAATGACACCCCCCATGCAAATCCAAGACACAAAGGCAGCAGTCCTGTCCATCCTGTCTCCACCTCTCCTGAGTGTCCAATAGGAAGAGTTGGCCAGCCCCTTGAAGCTAGGCTCAAGAGCGGTGGGTGGAGGCAGGAGTATCAGAAGCTCAGGGTTAGGCTTCAGGTTAAGATCGTACCTCTGTGGCAGAGCCCCAAGTTCGGTTCCCAGCACTCACATCTGTGGTTCACAACACCTGTAACTCCAGTTCCGGGGACTCTGTCGCCCCCTTCTGGCTTCTGTGGCATCTGCACTCACACATGCACATAAAGGGGTCTAGTGAGTTAGATCAGCTGTTAGAAGCATGGGGCAGGGGTGCTGAGGTTTTGTCTTTTACTGTCTATCGTAAGGCTAAGTGCGAGCCCCCAAGACCTGGAGTCTGCGCATAGCCACTGGACCCTGCCCCAACTTATTTCTGATTGGTAAATCAAGATGCCGACAGCCAATAGTTGGGCAGAAGAGATATAGGTGGGGTTTAAGTTTCTCAGACTTGGAGTCAGAGAAGAGCGTGAGGAAAGGAGGAAGGAGAAGCTATCATGGGTCAGGAAAAAAGAAAAACGTCATCACGTGGGCTAGCCAATTGGAGTTAAGAACAGCCCAGATGAAACATAGTAAGTAATAACTCGGGGTTATTGTTAGGAAATTAGATTTGAATAGTACAGAGGGTAGGCGGCTGCCCAGCTCCTGTGCTGCACCGGGCTTTTTGTAAATATAAAGGTTGTGTGTGTCCGAGAGTTTAAATGGTCTAAGTGGCGTACAAACCTCGGGCCGGGATTTAAAGTAATTTCTCCAACAGGCTGTTCTTCCAGAGGTCCTGAGTTCAATTCCCAGCAACCACATGGTGGCTCATGACTGTCTGTAAAAAGGATCTGACGTCCTCTTCTGGCATGCGGGTGTACATGCAGACAGAGCACTCGTACGTAAATGAATAAAATTTTAAAAATATATTTATTTTAAAAAATCTAAAAAAGTACTTCACAGTCATCCTCAGCTACACAAGTCTGAGGCCAGCCTGGGCTAGAGACCTTGTCTCAAAAAAAAAAAAAAAGTTAATAAAGTAAAGAGGAGTTCCAAGCTTTTCTCAGATATCCCACGAATTATAGGACAGCCTGAGACTTGTCATTAAAGAGTGGGGTGGGAGGAGGGGGAGAGTCGTAAAATATTCCAAGATCTGAAAACCATCCCCTTGGGGAGGAAGTGCCAGGCACAGATCTGTGACTTATTTTCTGTCATCTCTTACAGGCAAATCCCTCTGGGGATTTGTTGTTCCCCGATAGACCCAAGGCCAGCCCAGAATGGCTAAGAGCAAAGCAAACAGCCTTATCTTGGGAGCGTGGGGCCCCGACTATAAAGAGGGAAGTCACTCGAGTCCTTTCCTCACTCAAGATGAAGCTCCTTCTGCTGGCGGCTCTGCTCACAGGTAGGACCCTTGTCGCCTCCCTCTGAGTACCACACAGTCTCCCCCTTCTCCAAGGCCTCCTTCCTGCTGCTCATACTGGAATTGTTCGGGGTTCCCATTGGGGTCTAATAGCCTCTGGGTTGGGGTCCCCTCCTCACTCTAGTGTTCAAGGCATTTGTTAGCCTCTAGGTCTGAACTTAGATGACCCCTTAGAAAAATCTCCCGTTTGCCTACCCAAGCAAAGAAAGCCCCCTTCTGCCTCTGACGAATCACCCTGGCACCACTCTCCTCGGCCTTGCCAGTGTCCTAGCAACATGTTCTTTTCTTTTTCTTTAAAAAAAAAAAATTACTTTTTCCATAGTGCACGTCTTTAATCCCAGCACTCAGAGGCCAGCGGATCTCTCTATAAGTTCAAGGCCAGCCCTGTCTACAAAGCGAGTTCCAGGACAGTCAGGGCTACACAGAGAAACCTTGTCTCAAAAATACGTATATTTTTAAATGTTGTGTGTATGAGAGTTTTGCCTGCACGTATGATATCAACTCTGTGAACAGTGTCCACGGAGGCCAGAAGGGGTCAGATCCTGTAGAACTGGAGTCCTAAACCGTCGTGAACTGCCTGCCATACAGGTTTGCAATTAGATCTGAGTCCTACACAGGAACAGCAAGTGCGTATGACTTCTGTGGCATCTCTTCAGCCATCCTTTTCCTCAGTATCATCATCATCAATATTTTTATTATTATTATTATTATTATTATTTTATGAGCATGACCTTGCTAGGTGACTCAAAATGTCCTCCTTTCCACAGTATAGTCCAGACTTGGGGCTGCCCTCTCCCTCCCTCCAAAGTGTTAGGATTCCATCCGTGCCTGGCTTGAGTCTACAATTTTTTTTTTTTTTTAAGATTTACTTATTTAGCCAGGCGGTGGTGGCGCATGCCTTTAATCCCAGCACTTGGGAGGCAGAGGCAGGTGGATTTCTGAGTTCCAGGCCAGCCTGGTCTACAGAGTGAGTTCCAGGACAGCCCTGTCTCAAAAAACAAAAACAAAAACAAAAAAAGTTTACTTATTTATTTTATGTATGTGATACACTGTAGCTGTCTTCAGGAGAGGGCATCGGATTCCATTACAGATGGTTGGGAGCCACCATGTGGTTGCTGGGAACTGAACTCAGGACTCAGGACCTCTGGAGGAGCCATCAGTGCTCTTAACCACTGAGCCACCTCTCCAGCCTCCGAATCTGCAGTTCTTTTTTTTTTTTTTTTTGAGACAGGGTTTCTCTGTGTAGCCCTGGCTGTCCTGGAACTCACTAGGTAGACCAGGCTGGCCTCGAACTCAGAAATCTGCCTGCCTCCCAAGTGCTGGGATTAAAGGCGTGCGCCACCACCACTCAGTGAGTCTGCAGTTCTTTTTTTTTTTTTTAATATTTATTTTATTTATGAGTACACTGTAGCTGTCTTCAGACACACCAGAAGAGGGCATCAGATCTCATTACGGATGGTTGTGAGCCACCATGTGGTTGCTGGGATTTGAACTCAGGACCTCTGGAAGAACAGTCAGTGCTCTTAACCGTTGAGCCGTCTCTCCAGCCCCGAGTCTGCAGTTCTTACCTTGTTGATTCATTTACATTTTCAGGCACCATCTACACGCAGGCATTATATTCCGGGTTCCGTGAACATAAACAGATTTTTTTTTTGGCATCGTGCATTGAGGGCATATAAGTCGTGTATGTTCATCCGGTGATGACTGAGACCTGCAAGGGGTCAGATTGTAGACTGAGCCTCAGAGATGAAAGAGCCATGTGTCAGTTCCAGAAGCACATGTGTGCGCAAATACATGCAGACATTGTGCGGTAGTTATATGACTGTGAATCTATCTTCTGAAAAGCATATGTCTAGCTGTGTCACAGAGGGATACAGCCCCATTTACTGCCACCACAGGGGTCGCCCACAGTGTGAGGCAAGCCAGCTGCTCCCTCTCTTTGTCCCTGGGTTTTCCCCTCAAATGATTAGCCAGAATGAGCCCCCCAAAAAAATGGAGAAAAAGAAGAATAATCTTGGCAGGGTGGTACATGCTCTTGATCCCCATGCTCAGGAGGCTGAGGCAGGAGGATTTCTAGTTTGATGCCAGCCTTGTTTACATAGCAAGACCCCGTTGTGGTGCTCACGCCCATAATTCTAGCTCTCTGGAGGCTGAGGCAGGAGGATTGCCATGAATTCAAGGCCAGCCTATTCTGCAATGTCAGAACCTGTCCCAGAAAGAATGAATGAAGGAGGTCAAGCATGGTGGTGCATGCCTTTAATCCCAGCACTAGGGAAACAAAGGCTGTAAGTTCAAGACCAGCCTGGTCTACATAGTAAGTTCATGCCAGCCAGGACTGCATAGTGAGACCTTGTCTCAGAAAGATAAAAAAGAACAAAAGAAAGATTAAAAGGTGGAACCGGACAATGTGTGAGATAAGGCAGTGCTGGTGACTGAGGAGACGGGACCCCCAAAGTCCCTTGTTCTCTGTGCTCTTTATGAAGCAGGACTCGGTGCAAGTGGGTGAAGGGCTCTGTTCCCTGTGCCTGCTGTGTAAAGCCTGTGCTTGCTTTGGGCAAGCACAGTCGTGGGACAGGTGTGCACATTCATTCAACAGAATTTTATGGAGCATCAACTATGTACCAGGCCCGTACTTCACCCGCCGAGTTTATTCATAGTTTATCTGTATTCAGCTCATCACATGCACACACACCCATCCAAACACACACACACCACACACACACAAGCACACACACAAACATATACAAACACACCTA
>NW_021604612.1:3432337-3450652 GCF_004785775.1 Grammomys surdaster
AAACACACCTATACCACACACACCACATACACACAAACACAGATATACTTACTACCCACACGCATACAAACATACATACATCACACACACCCCACATACACACAAACAGATATACCACACACACAACCACACATACAAACATACAAACACACAGGCACATACATACAAACATATACAGCACAACACACACACATATACATGACACACCACACACACAGACACACATACCACACGAACAAGCACACACAGACATACACACCACACCACACCACACACAGACACATACATACCACACACAAATACATATCACACACAGGAAGATCTCTGGGGCTTGCCGTTCAGTCACCACAGCCAATCAGCAAGCTCCCAGCTCACTGAGAGACTTGGTGTCAAACATAAGAGAGTGAATTAAGATTCCAGATGTTGAACTCTGCCCTCTACCTACACATGCACACATGCACACACACATATATGAATCCAAACACAAATGGCAGTACTGTGAAGCAAAAAGAACATGGCGAGAAGCCACAGCAGAGGCACTGCTTGGGTGTATGGCCCGGAATGTCCTCTTTAATGGGCAAGCATTGGAGCCGAGCTCTCTCTAGCCATTTAGGAGGTCGAGGCAGGATTGAGAATTTAAGACCAGCTTGGACTATATGGGCAGACGAAGAAGAAGGAGGAGGAGGAGGAAGAGGAGGAGGAGGAAGGAAGGAAGGAAGGAAGGAAGGAAGGAAGGAAGGAAGGAAGGAAAGGATTAAAAATAAATCAGTATTCAGTCCAGAAACTCTCCGAGAGTGGCTCAGAAGAGGTGAGCTTGAAGTACTTCCGGGCACTTGTCCATGGGTGACCTGGGCAGGAGTGGAAGCAGAGGGAAAGAAGAGATGAGGTGGAGTCCCAGACCTTTGGGAGTGAGAAGCTTCAGGCTGAGATGCAGGACAGACCCTGAGGCTGAGGGAAATCCAGGGCATTCGTGCATTTATGAACACAGTCCTGAAGGACGCGGTGAGAGGAACTCAGAATTGGCTCACGCTGACCCAGCTTCCGCTCGGACCTACTTACCTACTGATCCCCTTCCTGTTGGCAGTTCCGGGGTATGGGAGGCACTGAGCACTACACCATCCGATCATCCTTCCCTCCCTCGCCTCCAACTTCTCTTCCTGAGGCAGATTAACGTGTAGCCCAGGCTAGCCTCATACTCACCATTCAGTGCTGCAGAGGGAAGGACGCCAAGACTTTGTGCATACCTGGCAGCAGGCATGATACCAGTGGAACCCAGTCCCCAGCCCCTGTCTTGCTTGATTGAAACAGGGTCTCACACAACCCGAGAGAGCCTTGAACTTGCCTTGTAAGAGGATAACCTTGAACTTCTGATCCTCTTACCTCAACCTCCAGAATTGTGGGATTACAGTGTGTGTACCACCATACCTGGCTTCTCCTTCATTCTAATGGCCGCCAACTATCCCACTGTCTGAATCCTGACATACTTATCTACTCCCGAGTTGATTGTCAGTGTTATGTCAATATGCTGACATCACGGAGGATGATCTGACGATTAAATGTGTTTATTAGCTGTGCCCGCCCACACCGCAGACTCCTTCTAACTCTGCCAGTGTAAAACAGTAAGCATGTGTGTATTGGCTGCTTCTGGGGCTCAGGATCCCTGCTAGGACCATGAAGAAGCCTCGTGCTGGCTAGGGCTAGGATTTCACCAAGGCTTGAACAAAGGTAGAACTGCTTTCAAACTTCCTCCCTGGCTGTTGGCCAGAGCAGAGCACGTTCTCACCTCTTCCAGAGACCACGGGGCAGCTCACGGTGTGGTGGCTGTCTTCCCTAACAGTAAGAAGGCAAGCAAAGTAAAAGGCAATCTTTATATAACTTGATGTCGGAGAGGTATCCCAGCCCAGTACAATGGTATTCATTTATTTATAATCCTACAACTCGGAGAGGTTGAGGCAGGAAAGTTGCTATCGACGAGGGATGGATTTGAATGTGCTGTATACTCTTGCAGCAGGCGCTACTGCCCACAGCATCACCACTCGGGCTGTGTGGCAGTTCCGCAATATGATCAAGTGCACCATCCCCGGGAGCGATCCCCTGAAGGAGTACAACAATTACGGCTGCTTCTGTGGCTTGGGCGGCTCAGGCACCCCAGTGGACGAATTAGACAGGTGAGTGGTCCACGGGGTGGGAGACTGGAGTGTGAACACGGGGGTGGGGCCAGAGAGCAAGCCAATCACGTCTCGAGAGGCAGGAAAGGGGAGCCGTGCACGGTCACTGAGCATCGTGTATTTTCATTTTGTTTAGTTATTATTTACTTTTGCTCGTTTGTTTCCAGTCAGGGTTTCTCTGTGTAGCCCTAGCTGTCCTGAGACTCTCTCTGGCTGTGAACTCAGATATCCTCCAGCTTCCGCTTCCTGAGTTCTGGAATTAAAGGCGTGGATCACAACGCCCAGCATATGTTTTCACCTCTTGTGTAGAGAAATCGGTCCAAGAGGACCCCTGTATCTAGTGGTCCCAGAAAGTGGAGAGTGTGAATGTAAAGTGTGCAATGCTGCCCTCTAGCGGCAGAACCGGGTACTGCCAACCATCTACATGTCAACCTTGGCTTTAAAACGTCACGGCAACTTCAGAACTTATAATTTCACTGTATTCCTGTAGCTTAAAAAAATTATTTTTTGAGACAGGGTCTTGCTATATAGTCCTGGCTGATCTCAGACTCAGAGATCCAATCCACCTATCTCCGCCTCCCATGTCCTGGGATCGAATAAAAGCGGGCACCACCATACCTGACAAAAGTGGCTTTCAATAAATATATGATAATAGAGATCACAGAGCTGGGCGGTGGTGGCGCACGCCTTTAATCCCAGCACTTGGGAGGCAGAGGCAGGCGGATTTCTGAGTTCCAGGCCAGCCTGGTCTACAGAGTGAGTTCCAGGACAGCCAGGGCTCACAGAGAAACCCTGTCTCAAAAAACAAAAATCAAAAACAAAAACAAAAAACAATAGAGATCACAGATTCTTTTTTTTTAATTATTTTATTACATGAGTACATTGTAGCTGTTTTCAGACACATCAGAAGAAGGCATCAGATCCCATTAGAGATGGTTGTGAGCCACCCTGTGGTTGCTGGGAATTGAACTCAGGACCTCTGGAAGAACAATCAGTGCTCTTAACCACTGTGAGCCATCTCTCCAGCCTCGAGATCACAGATTCTCGAGTCATTCTCGAGCCATTGCTTCTGGAACGTTGTGTTCAAGTTAGCCTCGCCTGTTTGAGAAAGACTGCAAGTGAAAACCGACCTCCAGCGGGTTCGTATCCCTCCTTCAGTTGTTCCTTCCTCTCTCCAGGTGCTGCCAGACTCATGACCACTGCTACACTCAGGCTAAGAAGCTGAAAAGCTGTAAATTCCTCATAGACAACCCCTACACCAACACGTACTCATTCAAGTGCTCCGGGAATGAGATCACCTGCAGTGGTAAGGTTACCTTCCGGGACCTCTGGACTCTGCCTGGCCTTTGGCAGGTTAGGAAGGGGGAGGGAAGAACACGGACAGTCACCGTTTAGTGCGCCAACATTTAAAAAATGTTTATGTATTTATGGGAGGCATGCCTATGGCATAACACACCTGTGGGGGTGTGAGAACAACTTTCAGGAGTCCATTCTCTCCTTCCACCATGTGTCCTGGGGATGGGACCCAGGCTCAGACAGACTTTTAATGTACAGTTACTATGCTTTGTTTTTTGTTTTTTGTTTTTGTTTTTCGAGACAGGGTTTCTCTGTGTAGCCCTGGCTGTCCTGGAACTCACTCTGTAGACCAGGCTGGCCTGGAACTCAGAAATCCGCCTGTCTCAAAAAAACGAAAAAAAAAAATAAAAATAAAAAGAAAGAAAAAGAGTCTTGATCGCCGCTGTTGTGAGGGGTATCGTGTGGAGCAGAGGTCAGCTCCCACTCGCCGCTGCTGACTCTTTGTTTACTTTATGGGGGGGCGGTTTACACAGGATCTCACGCCTATTCTAATCCTCTAATCTAACTTTTCTACCTCCCAGCCAAAATCTCCAAAATCCTTGCACTTAGGGCCTTCCATGCTCCATGTTGATCTCCTTCCTCCTTCCTCCTGCTCAATCCCCCTGCCTCTGAATCCTTTCTCCTCCCACAAGTCCGGCTCTGTTCTCTCTGTTGCGTAGTTATTGGCTTCTCCAGCTTTTATTAACAAGTCAGAGACTAAATAGTGAGCATTGTTTACACAAAATTTTGACAGGGGATTCTTTTTTTTTTAATATTTATTTATACTGGGCGGTGGTGGCACAAGCCTTTAGTCCCAGCACTTGGGAGGCAGAAGCAGGCGGATTTCCGAGTTCGAGGCCAGCCTGGTCTACAGACGACACAGAGAGACCCTGTCTCGAAAAACCAAAGGGGAAAAAAAAAGATTTATATTTATTTACTTGATGTATATATAAGTAGCTGACCTCAGACGCACCAGAAGAGGGCAGCAGATTTGATGGACAAGTATCTGCACATACACCTGCAGGCCAGAAGAGGGCATCGGATCCCATTACAGATGGTTGTGAGCCACCATGTGGTTGCTGGGAATTGTACTCAATCCGGGTCATGTCGGGTCATGGGCTCCACTCGATTCTCCGTTCTTGTTTCTCTCCAGACAAAAACAACGACTGTGAGGCGTTCATCTGCAACTGTGACCGCCAGGCTGCCATCTGCTTCTCCAAGGCCCCGTACAACAAAGAAAACAAAGATCTTGACACCAAGGAACGTTGTTAGGCTGTCTCCTCCCTTCCCGCCTACGCTGTCCCTGCCCACCTCGCTGTTTTACTGCGCACCACGCCCTCTTAATAAAGTATCTGCGTGAACGAGCCTGGGTTTGGTGACTGTAGTCTCTGTCCGCCGAGTATAGCTAGATCCTCAGAGGAAAGCATTCCACCTAGCCTTGGAAGCTGAAGATGAATAGGAACAAGTTTCCAGGAATCAAGCACCTCTAGAGTGAACAATAATCCCAATCCGGGTGATGGTAGCACACGCCTTTCATCCCGGCGCACAGGAGGTAGAGGCAGGTAGGCTTCTGTGAGTTTGAGACCAGCCTGGTCTACAGACTTGAGTTCCAGGGATAACCATCTATCTTTGGAACAAAATGGTAGGGTGGGAGTGGGCTCTGGAACTGGGTTCGACTCCCAATATTGAATAAAACTGGTCATGGGCACACGCTTGTAAACCCGGCAACTCAGAAGGCGGGGGCGGGAGGAGCAGAAGCTTCCGGTCGTCCTCAGCTACATAGTGACTTAGAAGCCAGCCTGAGATACACGCGGTCGTCTAGACCTTTTATACCGCGTAATCCTGCGATCCTGTGCGCACGGCCAGGTTAACCTCTGGTTCCCTAGTCAACGGGTTTCGGAGTCAGATGTCTGATTGGCTAGTGTGAGGACACGTGGTACTTGATCTCTCATTTTTTCCTTTACTTACCCATCCCTTCCTTCCCAAAGATCAGGCCTGGGCGGTCACAGCTGCTGCTACAGCCGTCTGCGCAGGCGCAGTGACCGGTAGTAGCTTGTAATGGCTGTCCAGAATCCGACTGGAAGGATAATGGAACCTTGAGCATGAACCCCTACATGGTTTCTATCCTTGTAAGAGGTGAGGAATGGAGAAAGGAGGTGCTGTAGTGTCAGGGGGCTGCATGAGAGACGGCTGAACGCACAGGCAAAGGCGAGAGGGCCTTGGGCCAGCAGACATTGTTCGACAGCCACTGAGAATATGGGTGCTGAGAATTGAACCCAGGTCCGCTGGAAGAGCAGAAAGTGCTCTTAACTCCTGAGCCAGCTTGACATATTCCTGGGAAAGGAAAACGTCCTCTGAAGGATTGTCTCTAACGTATTGGCCTGTAGGAATATCTCTTGGGCATTTTCTTGATAGATGAAGGAGGGCCCAGCCCACTGTGGGCGGTGTCATCCCTAGGTAGGCGGTCTTGGGTTGTGTAAGAAAGCAGTTCTCCTTGGCTTCTGCTTCAAGCTCCTCTCTCAGCATCCCTCAGTGCTGGGTAGTAATCTATAAGGTAAAATAAACCCTTTCTCCCCAAGTTGCTTTTTGTCATGGTGTTTACCACAGCAACAGAAAGCAAACTAGGACCATGTTTCAAGATTCTTGCTTTTCAGGGTTTTGTTTTGTTTATGATGCCATCGATTGAACTTACGGCTCCACACATGCTAAGCAAACTGTTAACAGTAAGCTACACACACAGAGACACCTGTCCTCAAGTAATGTCATCTTTCTTTTTGTTTTTTTCGAGTCAGGGTTTCTCTGTGTAGCCCTGGCTGTCCCGGAACTCACTCTGTAGACCAGGCTGACCTTGAACTCAGAAATCCGCCTGCCTCTGCCTCCCAAGTGCTGGGATTAAAGGCGTGCGCCACCACCGCCCGGCTTGTTTTGACTCTTTAACATTTGTGATTTGGTGCTGTTGTTTGGTTTGGTTTTTTGAGGCAGGATCTCTCTGTGTAGCCCTGGCTGTCCTGGAACTCACTCTGTAGACCAGGCTGGCCTCAAACTCAGAGATCCACCTGCCTCTGCCTCCTGAGTGCTGGGATTAAAGATCTGTACCACCACCACCTTGGCTGTGAATTGTTTTTAACTAAAGTATATAAAAAGGAAATGAAGGGCCTGGCGAGATGGCTCAGTAGCTGAGAGCATTCATTGGCTGCTCTTCCAGAGGCCCTGAGTTCAATTCCCAGCACTCACAGGACAGCTCACCATCTACAATGGGATCTGACTCTCTCCTAGTCTTCACATGTACAGACAAAGTACCCATATACTAAAATACATAAACGGAACTTTAAAAAAAAAAAAAAGGTTGGATATGTAGCACATGCCTTTAATCCCAGGAGGCAAAGGCAGGCTAGAGAGATGGCTTAGCAGTTAAGAGCCCTGCCTACTCTTTCAGAGAACAGTTCCCAACATCTTCATTCGGCCACTCAAGAGCTGAGATTGCTCCTAAGACTGGTGCAGGATAAGTATGACCTCAACTCTGACATGAATCTTTCTGAAGTAGAGTGTGCCTCCTGTGTGCCTCCTGTGTGCCTCCTGTGTGCCTCCTGTTTGGGGGTACACCAATTCCTTCCAGTGAGGTTTGTAATCAAAAAAGTCAGCTGAAGAGCCCACAGAGAATTAGCTGTTCTCTCTACAAGCCAGGTTCAAGATAGGCGTCACCTTTAGCCAGCTAACATCAAGTAGAAATCCCCCCAGCACAGAAGCATAAAGCCCGCTTCCTTCTTAGCTGGTTAAAAAAAATGTGTGTAAGTTCACGGTCCACACACTTGGTATGCTAATAAAAATAATTTATTATTTGGTGAATAAAAAAAAAAATCCGTGTTTGTTCTTGCTCACGTCGTCAGAAATATCAAAGTGCTTCAGCCAGACACAACCCATGTGGAATTATGTGTTCATTATTATAAATGCCCTTCTGGTTATGCCTGAATGAGTGGCATCTTCACAGACTGTTGTGGTTTACGGACTTCTGACTGATCCTTCTTCCTGGTGACATGACGGTGACACAGCTACTCCATCAAGAGCAGGTACTTCTTTGGAAAAGTCTTTCTTTTGGGAGCAGCTCTCATCTCTGTAAGTAGGAGGATGCAGAGGCGGACTGGCCTCTAGGCGTGGCTTCCCCGCCTCTATAGATGCATTCAGTAAGCTTCCACTATTGGAGGGGGGAGGGGGGAGTCCTTTAGGGATCTGAAAAGAAATGAAACAAGTTAATGCCAAGATAAATAAACTGGAAACGGGGTAGAAGAAACATCCCTCCACCACCTTCCCATTAAAAACCAGGTGGCCAGACTGGAGAGATGGCTTGGTGGTTAAGAGCACTGACTGCTCTTCCAGAGGTCCTGAGTTCAATTCCCAGCAACCACATGATGGCTCACAACCTGATGCCCTCTTCTGGTGGTCTGTCTTGACACCCCACCTCCCCAAATAAAACCATCACTGTATTTTTTTAAAGGTCATTTTAATTAAAAAAAAAAGTCATATGTTAAGTCTAGAATTGAGCCGGGCAGTGGTGGCACACGCCTTTAATCCCAGCACTTGGGAGGCAGAGGCAGGTGGATTTCTGTGTTCGAGGCCAGCCTGGTCTACAGAGTGAGTTCCAGGACAGCCCGGGCTATACAGAGAAACCCTGTCTCAAAAAAAAAGAAGTCTAGAATTGTCTCTTTTGTCAGGCACCTGACTACCTGGTGTAACAGGAAGCTGCCTGCATCTGTCACCTGGCTTTTGTTTTGTTTGAAGTTAGGGGTATCACAGTCTGTGGCCAGATTCACTGGCCTTGAACTCCAGGTCACCCGCTTTCATCAGCCTCTGAGGGCTGGGATCACAAGCACGAGCCTCTACACCTGGCTAAACCCTTTCATATGAGAAGGCTTTCTTTACCTTTAGCAGCGGGACTCAAAGGAAAGCCCATTTCCAGCCTGTGAACCTCAGAGTCCCGTCTCTGTGGGTCTATTAACGGCAGCAACTCTCCACAGCGGGAATCCAGCTTCAGGCAAGCCAAATCATCAGACCGCGTGGGTCCGATGTTCAGAATGGCGATCGGGAGTTTCTTCTCCCGGGCAGTGAGGATGAACCTGTAACCGGAGTACACCTGCCCGGGCAGATCAGAGTGATCGCTCGAGATCTGGGAAAAGAACCACCCCGCAGCCCTCGGAAACAAAAACGAACAAACAAAAAAGGATAAAGAGGGGCTGGTGAGACAGCTCAGCAGGTAAAGGGGCTTGCCACCATGCTGGATAACCCGAGTTCAAGCTCCCCAAACCCCACACGATCAAAGGCGCGAAGGTGAGCACTGGCCCCCACCAAGTTGTCCTCTGACCTACACCCATACACACATACAGACACACACACACACGCATGCGCACGCAAGCACACAGGCCAGAAGGCTAATAAATGAAACCCAGATAAGAGGGTACCTCTAGTTCTCACCCTGTAAGGTGGGCAAGGGCAACCGCCACCCTGACAGAGTCAGGTACCTGCAGCGAGGATCCCACCACCAGCAGGGAGTCGGCCTCTTTCACACGCCGGTGCACGAAGTCAACCTTGTCTGGGTTCACCGTGTCCCCAAAGAAAACGACGTCCGGTTTCAGAGGGCCGCCGCATCGGTCACAGCACGGGACCTGAAAGCTCCGGACCTGCTCCTCCGTGAGGAACACGTCGCCGTCGGGGGCCACGCCCTGCGCCTCCGCGCTCCAGCTGGGGTTCAGGGCTTGGAAGCGGTCCTGAAGCTCCCTGCGGGCAGTCTGCTCCCCACAGTTCAGGCACAGGACTCTAAAAACAAATATGAAATCTGCTGAATGTAGTTCCTGGGAGATAAGCTGCCAGAGCAACTCGACCATTTTCAGCCCCCACCCCAACCCCTGCGGGGGACGGGAGTCACTTTCACTCACCATCCCCAGCGCGGGTGTTCTCCTTTCTCCCCTTTGCAAGCTTCTAGAATAGTGGTTCTCAACTTGTGAGTGGAGACCCCCCAGGCCACCTAGGACCTTCAGGAAATGTTAATAGCGGGCCAGAGAGATGGCTCAGCGGTTAAGAGCACCGGTTGCTCTTCTAGAGGTCCTGAGTTCAATTCCCAGCAACCACAGGGTGGCTCACAACCATCTGTAATGGGATCTGATGCCCTCTTGTGGTGTGTCTCAAGACAGACAGTGTACTCATAAATAACAAATAAATAAAGATTTATAAAAAGAAAACATGTATATAGTTGTATTAGGATTCATATCATTAGCAAAATTACAGTTACAAAGTAGCCACAAAAATAACTTTTACAGCCTGGGGTCACCATAATGCAATGTATTAGAAGGTTGCTGTGTTAAGGTTGAAACCCACTGTTCTACAACAGTATACTCCATTTGCATGGTTTTGTTTTTAATGCATCAACATATAGTCTATACTCATCTCCTTAGTACACAATCCGGTGCCTCTCCACACTTGCTCTGCCTGTTACAGTAACTGTCACTACCACCCCATTTAAAGACACTTTTTGAAGGGCAGGGAATGCCATGAGGTTGGTAGTGTTATTACCTACAATGCACAATGCCCTGGGTTCACTCCCCAGAACCCTAAGCTAGGTGTGGTGCCCCACACTTGTAACCCCAGCAGTCAGGAGGTGGAGGCAGGAGGATCAGAAATTTAAGGTTACCTTAAGAAATTAAAAGAAGACGGTGCACTTGGAAAACTGCTTGCTGTGCACCCATGAGATCCTGAGTTCAGACCCCAGCACCCATGTAAAAGGAAAGGCCAATCGCCTCGACTCTGGGGAGTAGAGACAGGAGGATACCTGGGACTTGCCAGCTGGTTAACTGGTGGAGACAACTAAGGAAGACATTTCCACCTCTGGTCCCCACACTGCTCACACACCAGAATATACACAGATACAAAGTGTCCACGTCATCCTTAGACAGGAAGCAAGTTCCAAGACAGCCAGGGATATATGAGACCCTGGCTCAAAAAAGGGGGACTCGGTGTGGTGGTGGCACACACTTAATACCAGTACTCAGGAGGCAGAGGCAGGAGTAACTCTCTGAGTTCAAGGCTAGCCTGGTCTATATAGAGTGACTTCCAGGACATCCAGGGCTACACAGAGACACTCTGTCACAAAAACAAACAAGAGGAGGAGGAAGGAGAGGAGAAGGAAGAAAAAGGAAGAGGAAAAGAAGAAGGAGAAGAAGGAGAATAGCTTTCTTTACTTTGGGTGAAAAAAAATTTTTTTTTTTTTTTGGTTTCTCTGTGTAGCCCTGGCTGTCCTGGAACTCACTCTGTAGACCAGGCTGGCCTCGAACTCAGAAATCTGCCTGCCTCTGCCTCCCAAGTGCTGGGATTAAAGGCGTGCGCCACCACTGCCCAGCTAATTCTTTTTTTCAAACCAAACTCAGGGTTAACAACACCAGCCACCATCCTCACGGTGGCGCTTTCTGTACAGATAATTCTGAAGTACATTCTAGAGTCATGGCAGGATGCAGCCCCACAGGACTCAGCCCAGCAGGTCGCAGCCCCACTCACATTATCTATCTCCCTAGCGCTGGGAGACTGAGCCCAGAGCTTTGCACACGCTGAGCACTGCACCAGGGGGCATGAGCCCACCAGAGAGCAGCCTCTCCTGGCTTGCTCTCTCCCTGCTTCCGCCCCTACTCCCTCTCTCAGTTCACTGGGCCTAACTCTAAAGTCAGCAACTTGCTCAGAAAGCCTTTGCTCTAGATCTAAGACAACCCTGGTGCAGACAGCCAGAGGTCGTTCAACTGGGGGACCACACGTCTTCTTATGGCCAAACCCCGAGGACTTCTGCACCTGTGCATGCACCCGTGGAGCTCCGTCAGCCGCTGATTCCCCGCCTTGGAATGCAAAGCGTCCACGTTCTGGGTCACCAACCAGTGCAGCTTCCCAAGTTTCTCCCAGTTGCTCAGGGCCCAGTGTGCTGGGTTGGGTTGGTGAGAGGAGAACTGAGGCCAGCCCACAAAGTTTCGGGCCCAGTACCGCTGGCGGACCGGAGCACTGCGGATGAAATCCATGTGCTGGATGGGTCTCCGGTCAGTGCGGGCGTAAAGTCCCACCTTTTCTGACCTGTAGTCTGGGATCCCGGACTCGGTGGAGATTCCGGCGCCCGTCATCACTAGAAGTCTCTTGGAAAGGCTTATGAAGCGCTGTAACTCTCTGATCTTCTCGGGGTCCAAAGGAGGGCTGGGCGGCACAAATAACCCGGTAGATCCATGAGAACGCGGCCGGCTGAGGTGGGTGATCCAACGGCCCTTTGTCGGCCTGAAAGTCAATCCACTCATTCTTATTCTGGAGAAAAAGAAATCCATGACAGAAGCTGGGTTTTACAAATGGACAGATGGACAGACAACCTATCCACTCACGGGAGTACCATTCAACTATGAAAATTTTGCCACGGTGGCTCATGCCTGGAATTAGAGCACTGGGGAAATAGAAGGAGGACGGTTCTTCCAGAAGACCAGGTGCTGGGTTCAATTCTCAGCACCTACAATGGTGGCTTACAACCGTCTTTTTTCTTTTTTAAAAGAGACTTATTTACTTATTTCACATTTGTGGGTACACTGTCACTGTCTTCAGACACACCAGAAGAGGGCATCAGATCTCATTACAGATGGTTATGAGCCACCCTGTGGTTGCTGGGAATTGAACTCACGACCTCTGAAAGAGCAGTCAGTGCTCTTAACCACTGAGTCATCTCTCCAGCCTGCTAACAACCATCTTTAACTCCAGTTTCAGGTTCGGCGCTCTGCAAGCAACATTAACAAAAGTGGTGTGTAAATATATGTGCAGGTAAAATACCCAAACCCATAAAATAAAATTTAATCTAAAAAAAATGAAATATTAAAAGAACAAACTTTTTTAAATGTCTATTGATTTTATGTATATGAATGCTCAGCCGGGCAGTGGTGGCGCACGCCTCTAATCCCAGCACTGGGGAGGCAGAGGCAGGCAGATTTCTGAGTTCGAGGTCAGCCTGGTCTACAGAGTGAGTTCCAGGACAGACAAGGCTACATAGGGAAACCCTGTCTTGAATAACCAATATATATATATATATGCATATATATGTGTGTTTATTTATTTATTTATTTATTTATTTATTTATTTATATGTATAAAGAATGGTCGACCGGCACAGACACCTGCATCCCAGAAGAGGGCATCAGACCTCCTCATCAAAAATGGATGTGAGCCACCGTGTGGTTGTTGAGAGTTGAACTCAGGACTTTTGGAAGAGCAGCGAGTGCTCTTAACCGGTGACCCATCTCTCCAGCCCTAAAAAAACAAACTTTTAATAGCCCATTATTTTTCACCTCTTACTATGTAAACATGTTATAGTAATATTTATATTTTTGTTAATGTTATCCCTCAAAGGATTATTTGTTCTATAAGTCTACTTGATTTAAATCAGATGATGATGATCATGTAGCCCAGGTCAAGGAATATAGGGCACACCCAACTAAACCGAATTATCTCATTTCTCCAAGAGATATTTGAATTCTAATATGTCAGGTTTTTGTTTGTTTGTTTGTTTGTTTGTTTGTTTCTACACGGTACTGGGTATCAAATCCAGGGCCTCTGGGACGCTAGGTAATCACTCTGTTTATCCTGCATTGTAAATTCTGCTACTTGGACACAGAAAAAGACAAGGCACACACACTTGCCTGTCTGGTTTGCTAGTTGTAAAAACAAGCCTTTGACAGTCTTTGATATAATGCAGGAATTATCTAGTTGACGGGCACACATTTTAGGCTTGGCTTCCTACCCATCAGCTCAGGACCCTGTTTTCTCCATGACACTCCCCAGCTACACGGGAACAGCTAAACAGTCGGGTTTTGCTGGGACAAATCCTCCGTGTCCCTTCGAGAAGAGGACAAATGAAATCTCTTGTAAGAATGCTCAGCGGGAAACCAACAGTCAGATCAGAACACTTACCTTCTCACCCTACAGTGGGACTAGCTTCTTACATGTGCATCTTGGGAAGTGTAGTCCACGAAGCCGATATAATTGGAGGAAGACTACAATTCCCAGAATCCTACGTGTCTCCCACGCCAGAGTTCTACGGCGCTTCTCCATCCACTTCCGTCTGTCTTTTCTGCTCAGCTCGGTTAAGGTTCCGGGTGTGCTGCTGACACCCAAGGCAATAATTGCCTTTTGAGGTTTTTGTGTTTGTTTATCTGGCTTGGGTTGTTTGCTGAGACAGAGTCTCACGTAGCCTGGTCTGACTACAAATTCCCGATCCTCCTGGATCCATCTCACAAGTGCTGGCTTTAGAGGCTTCTGCCACCATGCCCTGCAAAGAAGTGGTTAATATTTCCCGTGTTCTGCGTGCAAAATAGGATCCAAACGGCCCTAATTTAGGAATTCGCTCTCTTAAAGAAATTCTTTCACTGGCAGCACAGGACAATAATCTCTGCAATTCAGTAGGCTGAGGCGGAAGAATTACAAGTTCAAGACCAGTCTGGGTAATTCAGTGAGACTTTGGTCTCAGAATAATACTGTAAGAGAGCTGGGGCTATAGCTCAGTGGTAGCGTGGTAGCCTAGCCCTGGGTAGGCTTGAGTTCATACTAGTGGGCATTTCTCCACCAAAGACGCTTTTTAAAATAATTATTTTTTTTAATGTATGTGCGTGTTTTGGATACAGGAGCTCCTAAAGGCGTGAAGAGGGCGTCAGGTCCCCTGCAACTTGAGTGACAGCTGGTTATGAACTGCTATGTTGGTGCTAGGGATGGAATTTGTTTGTTTTTTTGTTTTTCGAGACGGGGTTTCGCTGTATAGTCTGACACTTTTAATAATAATTGCACCCCGTTCTGTTTTTGATTTTTGTTTCATTTTTTTTGTTTGTTTGTTTGTTTGTTTTTTAAGACAGGTTCTCACTATGTAGCCTTGGCTGGCCTGGAACTCATTATGAAGACCAGGCTTAGCCTTGAACTGATGGAGATTCCCCTGCCTCTTCCACCCTAGAACGTCGATGAACAGTATGTGCCACCATGGTCGGCAGATTTGACTTGATTTCCTCTTAAGTACCCATGTTCTCTTCCGTTGCAAAGTAATTAAATTTCCTGCTGTAAATTAAATATTGATAGGTGTTAGTAATCTGTCTAAACTCCACCTCCACGGTCACCTGGCAACACCCAGGTATGTTCCTCCCCACAGTTACCTGGCAACAGCCAGGTAGGCCTGCTCACTATAAAAGGGGCTGCTTGCCCCCTCCTCTCTCTCTTGTTCTCTCTTGGTCCCTTGATCTGGAGCCTGCAGGTTTGCTGTCCCCTCTCCCTTCCCCTCTTCTCTTCCCCCTCCACGTGGTCATGGCCGGCCTCTACTCCTCTCTCTCTCTCTCTCCTCTTGCTCTCTCTTTTTCTTAATAAACCTCCCCTCGTGGAACCGTCTGGTCTGCTGTGTTGTGTTACAAGCTGCACGTGAAAACCTTTCAATATTTGCCTGCCAGGTGTCTAAGCAGGTGAGGCCTTGACAGGAGCTTGACAACCCAACTCTGATCCCTGGGACCTACATAAGTGTGGGAAGAGAGAGCCAACTCCACCTTTGGCCGACACACACACACACACACACACACACACACGAGTATTTTTATTCTAAAAAGCAAAATAGATCATGGGTGCTGGGGAGACGGCCCTGAGGTTCAGAAATACAACTCTCAAGCATGAGGGTATACGGCTGGATTCCAGTACCCATGTTAACTGTCTCCCCAGCAGCACAAAGGCGAGCACAGAGAAATCGGATGGCTGGTGCTTGCTTGCTCTCAGCCTGGTGGAAGAACTGGAGCTCTGTGTTTGTCAAGATGCTGTCAGATTCTGTCTCAGAAGGAATAAAGTAGGGAGTGATAAGGGGATCCCCAACACTCCCCTCTGGCCTCCGCTAATCCCCCAACACATACACAGTACACCCCCCAACACACGACCAACTTGGATTATGAAGAAATGTGTCCATGGTTTGAAAATGGATGCTTTGGCAGCCAACATGAGCAGAGCCAAGCGTAAAGCAGAGACTGATGCCTTCCCTCTCCTGACTTCGGGAGTTCTTTTTTGTCTTGCTGAGAATGACCTTCCGTTCCTGATCCTCCTGCCTCCACCTTCTGGGTGCTGGAATCACAGGTGTGTGCCAGCTCAGCTCTTCAACGTTATTTCTTTTTTTTTTTTTTTTTTTTTATTAAATGAGCAACCCAATGACTTGGTCTCCCTTACAGATTTTTATCTTGATTTGGTTATTTATTGTTGTTGTTGTTATTATTATTTGGTTTTTGTTGCTATGGTTGTTTTGGTTGTTTGTTTTGACAGTGTTTCTCCACAGCCCAGGCTGGCTTAGAACTCACTCTAGACCCAGGCCGGCTTTCAGCTTGCAGCTGTCCAGGCTGCTTTGCCGGGTTCGGGATTCTGAGGATGTCACTGATTTAAAGAGAGGCCTGAGGATCTGTTTACTCATATTTTGGCTGCTCCTGAAGTAAAGCCAGCAAAATCTGCCGCTCTATAACATTACTTTAAAATCAGACACCACTGAGTGTGTGTACCTTTTAGAATGTGAAGCGGCAGGGACCTTGTTAGACAGCCTCAGGACCCTTCCCCACATTCAATAGCTGATTGGATGGCTCTTGACACTCAGTTGGGAGCTATGGGAGGAAGTTCTGGTTTTCCCTGCCATCTTCTGTCTTCACTCTCCAAAGGTGACTTCCCCTCTCTGTGAGATAAACTGTGATCTCCAGAACAGGGGCTTTGGGACCTGGAAGCGTACACATTCTGAGTCCCAGACAGGCTCTATTGGTGATGTTCATTTCATTTAGAAAACTGAAAAAAAAATAGGCCTTGAGCTTTAAAATTCTCATAATGAGGGGCTGAGGAGATAGCTCAGTGGTTATAGCACTGGCTGTTCTTCCAGAGGTCCTGAGTTCAATTCCCAGTACCCACATGGTGGCTCACAAACATCTATAGTGGATTCTGATGCCCTCTTCTGACATACAGGTTGTACATGCAGAGAGTAAGAACTCATATACATAAAATAAATATATCTTTTAAATTTTTTTTCTCATAATGAAACAGGAGGGGATGAGAGTGTCACTATCTTAATATTGTCATAGATTTGTTATCACATATTTATTTACTGACGGTGGGTGGGCATACAGATGCTGTGTGTGGCGTCTGCACAGAAGTCAGAGGATTACCAGCGACAGTTGCTTTTCTTCTTCTACTATGTGGGACCCAGGGGTTGAACTCGGGCTTGGGGGCAGGCTCCTTTCCCCATCTAACCATCTCACTGGTTTTAATTTTCCTGTTTGGTTTCTTTTTTGAGATTCTTGAAATTGAACCCAGGGTCTGAAGCATGCTCCCCAAACACTACCACGCAAGCTTCCTCCCACGGGGGATTTGTTGTTGATTTTTTTGTTTGAGACAGGGTTTCTCTGTGTAACCCTGGCTGTCCTGGAACTCACTTTGGCTGGCCTCCAACTCAGAAATCTGCCTGCCTCTGCCTCCCAAGTGCTGGGATTAAAGGTGTGCACCACCATGCCCTGATACTCTTGAATTTTAATGAGTAACAAAAGTCAAGATAAAAGGGAAAAATATTCCTCGGGAAAGAAGTTCAGACACAGGGTTTAAATAGCTTTCTACCTGCCAAAGTGAAAACGAGGCAGTGAAATTTACTTTATATTTTGTGCGTTCAAGCATTGCTGGGTAATGAAGCCTTCTAGCCTCACTCCTCAAAATTAAAGTCTGTTCACAGAAGGCTTAGGAAGCCCTCCATGTTCAAACGTACATGGATTTAATTTCGTATACCACAAAAGACGTTGGGGTTGGTTTGGAGGCCTTTAACCTTCAGCCCTGGGAAGGCAGAGGCAGGAGTGTTAGTATTTTGTCTAAACTCCACCTCCACAGTTACCTGGCAACAGCCAGGTGGCCTGCCCACTATAAAAGGGGCAGTTTGAAGACAGTCTGGTCTACATAGCAAATTCCAGGCTGCCCACTATAAAAGGGGCAGTTTGAAGACAGTCTGGTCTACATAGCAAATTCCAGGGCAGCCAGGGCTACACAGCCAGCAAGACCTTGTCTCAAAACAATAAACAAAAAGAAAAAATTTTCACTTAGAATTAAACATGGAACTCCTATATGAGCCAGCGACTCTATTACTGGTATATACCCCGAGCAATTGAAGACAAGGGCTGGGCTGGTGAGATGGATTATTGGTAAGGCTTCCAAGCCTCGCCTGAATTCAGTCCCTGGGACCCACGTGGTGGAACTACTTCCCAGAAGTTGACCTAGGCACACTTACACACACAAATTTAATTTAAAATTTAATTGGGAACAGGAACTCAAACTGATACTTGGGCATCAATATTGGCGTTATTTGTATTAGACCGGAGGTTCAAACAATCCACGGGTGCACAGCCAATGAGTTTTACCGAAGGCGCCATTATCGCCGATTGAAGAATGAATAGTAAATAAAATTCCACTAGACGGAATATCATTGAGCCATAAAAGGCATGAGATACCAATATGGACTATAATATCAACGAGTCATAAAAGGCTGAAGTAAGGGACTGGAGAGAGACGCTCTCAGTGGTTAGTGGCTGCTCTTGCAAAGCACCTAGGTTGGCCTCTCAGCACCCACACGGTGACTCACAAACGTGTAACTCCAGTTCCAGAGGATCTGATACCTTCCTCCGACTTCCACGGGTACCAGACATTCACACGAGGCACACATGTACAAGTGAAACTCATACACATGAATACATCTTAACAATGATCTCTCTCTCTCTCTCTCTCTCTCTCTCTCTCTC
>NW_021604612.1:3450752-3453793 GCF_004785775.1 Grammomys surdaster
TCTCTCTCTCTCTCTCTCTCTCTCTCTCTCTCTCTCTCTCTCTCTCAGTAGACAGGGTCTTTGCTGGCCTTGAATTCAGGGAGATCCATCTGCCTTTGCCTCCAGGTACTAGCACTAAAGGTATGTACCACCACGCCCAGCTTTTTGCAGCAAGTGAAACATACACACTATATGTTTTCAGCTGTGTAAAGTCTCTAGTGTGAGAGCCTTTGCCACAGGCTGGCCATGAAAGTGGGCGAGGGAGCTCAGAGTTTAATGCCTAGCGAGTTTTAGTTAGATCAGGTTCTTAAGATGAATGTGAGCGTAGTCAACGATACTGAAATTACCCTTAAGATAGTTAAAACTGTACATTTTATGTTATCTAGACTTTACACGCATATTTTCTTGTGTATAAAGTTATAAACAAGAAAGCCTCCTTGGAAAAAGTGATAACATTGAACAATGAACCAACTTAACACCTTAACTCGGGCAGTAGTCTCCGGTTTTCCCCTTGCAGGCGCTGAGCCAAGTCTATTAGCATGTTCGCTCCCATAGTGCTTTGCTTCATCTCCTTCGCGTAAACCTTAAGTAAAACCAACTACGCTCCTTCTTTCTATTATATAGAGATCGCCGTAACATTGTATTTTTTGTTCTCATTTCCAGTGTAGCGATCATTGAAGGTTTTCCCGGTCGGCTCGAAATCCCCTTTTTGAAATAGGATCCACGTCTCCTAGGAACGCTGCGCTGGGGCTGTCGTTCTCCAGCTTTGCGCAGTGGCAGTATCGTAGCCAATGAGGTTTATCCGAGGCGCGATTATTGCTAATTGAAAACTTTTCCCAATACCCCGCCGTGACGACTTGCAATATAGTCGGCATTGGCAATTTTTGACAGTCTCTACGGAGACTGATTAACTGTGGTTCAAAAGAAAAACTATATTTATCTTTTAGTGTTTATAGGTTTATAGCTAACTCTGGTCATCTACTTGGAACTCACCCCGTCTTTTGAAGCTCGCATGTCACCATTTTCCAATCTGTCAACGTCTTTTGCTCGCGATCGATCTTCCGAAAGTCTGGATTTTTTTATTTCCTTGAAGTTTCCTTTTTCCAATTTCAGTTTGTCGGCTCTATTGGGAACTTGTTATCCCTGACTGCAAACAATCCCATCTCCACCACTTTGAGAGACTCAACTTTGTATCCACGACCTGCCGGACACTCGCAGCAATCCTCCTGCTTCCTTCCCCGGAGCGCTAAGGTTACAGACACGCTCCTCTCTACCACCACCCGAGGTCAGCTTCTGCATCGGATCACACATCTCATTTCATCCCTTCTGGCTTACCCGCCTCCCGGCGCGGTTGCGCCTCCACCCGGGCCATCGCGATGACGTTAGCTCGATTTGCATAAGAGTCCCCAGCATCCCAAGCGACTGCCGCGTTGTTTGCGAAAACACGGACGTTCGGGCGCGAGATAACCCACGAGCGGGGACATGTCCACGCAGATGACCGAGATGGAACCGCTGGGCTCGGTCCCCGTCACGTGGCGGTTGCGCGTGGGCTGCCGCTCACCGTGATTGAGATGAAGGTTCTCAGGCCTGGGAGGCTGAGCGAGCGCAATCAGTCGTCAGCTTTGCGCAGTGGCAGTATCGTAGCCAATGAGGTTTATCCGAGGCGCGATTATTGCTAATTGAAAACTTTTCCCAATACCCCGCCATGACGACTTGAAATATAGTCGGCATTGGCAATTTTTGACAGTCTCTACGGAGACTGAATAATCTTTGTACAAAACTAGATTACAATTAACACTTTACATTAACGCTTTGCTTAAACTGCATTTAACCTTGTAGTAATTTACTGTGTGAAATTGTTTAAGTCTTTGGTTTGTTTTTTTTTTCAGATATTATATAGTAAACACTTTATTATAAATATACGTAAGTATTATAAGCAGGTCTGCTAACATTTCGTGTTTGCTCTTCCAGTGTGGACGTGTTGTCTTGGGGTTGTACTTGTGTTCAATCCCCGCCCCTGTATTTATTTTGGGAGTTGTTTGTATTTGTGTTCATCCCCCTGCCTCTGCATTTGTTTGGGGGGGGTGTATTGTGTTCATCCCCCTGCCTCTCCATTTATTTTTTTTTTGGGGGGGAGGGTTGTATTGTGTGTTTATCCCCCTGCCTCTGCATTTATTTTTTTTGGGGGGGTTATATTTGTGTTCATCCCATCCCCCTGCCTCTGCATTTGCTTTGTGGGGGTTGTATTCGGGCTCATTCCTCTGCTTCTGCAAGCGGTAGGAATTGAACCACCGGCTTGTTTTTTCCACAATGCTCCTCGCTACCCAAATTCCCTCTACCTTTATTATTATCTCCTACTCCTTCCTCTTCCAAACCAGGCCTGTTGGGGACACTGATGTCTCTCATCAGGGGACTCCCGGGGTGTGGACCTTCGTTCGCGCAAGTCATCTCAGCACTTGGAAGACAGAAAGCAGGAGGATCAGGAAATGCGTAGCAAGTTCGAGAATAGCAACAAACAAAAGACGGTCCTCGGACAAGCAAGGTTTCCAGAACCAGCCAAAGTAACACAAAGAGGAAATTGCTGATAATTAAAAAAAAAAAGTGATTAATCAAACTAAATGGACATCCTGGTCTGGTATGATGGCACAGCCTACATCCCAGGAGCCCGAAGGCAGGAGGATCAAAGCTCAAAGTTAACCTGGTATGAAGAATTTGTGTCAGGCCTGAGAGGCTGAGTTCCATCCTCAACTCCCACGAGGCAGCGGGAAAAAATGGGTCTTGCAGTTGTCCTCTGAGCTCCACATAAGGACAGCGACGCAACGATGCTTACAGGCGTATGCACACACACAATAAAGAAATAATCTTATGTTTAATTTTTTATCTAAAAATAAAGAACTTCACGGACACCAGTGCTTTTCGCAATTAGGATAAAACATTGATTCTGGTGCTTTAGACTACAAATGTCTTCCAGAAACACTCGAGTGTCAGACTCATTGGAATATTTGCCTATATCAGTGAAGCTCTGGGACGGAAGCCTGAGTTTTAGAAAGAACTCGACAGGA
>NW_021604612.1:3458793-3485298 GCF_004785775.1 Grammomys surdaster
CAGCTCCTTTCCAGGCTGGGAGCAGAGAGGAAGGCTGCTGGATTGGTTGAAGTAATCTTTGTCTCTGAGGGAGGAGAAGGAGGAATCTGGACCCATCCCAAACTGGCCTTCATCAGACACACACACATCTTCACACCCACACCGTCTTCAGAGGTTGCCTTCGACCCACTGACTGACTCCAGGAAATGGGAACGGACTGGCTCCAGGGCTACCTCATCGGAGAAAGGGCCCAGCAGCCCCCAAACAATTTGCTCAGTGTTTAAGTCACTGCAGGATGTTTGCAAGAACCAGCTTCTAGGTTAAAAATATCCCATGCTGGAGGGGCCTGAGTCTGTCCCAGAACAGAGCTACCCCAGAGCCTCAAGGCTTCTCTGTCCCTCGGGGAACTGAGGAGATCAATTGACCCCCCCCCCACCTCCACCCCCGTCACACTTTGAAGTCAGACTTTCTGTGTTCTAATCTGGCTCCATTAGTCACTAGCTCTGATGACCCTAGGCCACACAATTAGTGTCTCTGTGTCTTGGTGCCCGTGGCTATAGAAGGAGTGTCATGGTTCTCTCTCAGAGGTCATGGGCCTCTACCCTGTCTGCCAATTGCCTACAGGGCTTTTTTTTTTAATTATTCTTTTATTTATTTATTTATTTATTTTTAAATCCTGAGACACAGAAGAAGAAGAGGAAGAGAAAAAAAAAAGATCTTAATACCCAGACTACATTCCAGACCAGTTAACTCAGAGTGTCTGGGGACTGGGTCTGGGCGAATAAGATACAGATAATAAACTTCCCAGGTAGTGATAACGTTGCCTCCAAGGCCGAGCCATGGTGTGCTACATGGGGAAGGAGCTTGCATGAGTACTGTCTGGTCCAGTGGGGAGGGAGACCGTGGAGCCAAGAATTCAAGTCCCGGTGGAAGTCACAGAAGGCTGCCTGGAGGAGGGGGTAGGCAAGCTGTGAACTGAAGAAGGAGAAGGAATTACCAGGATAAAGAGAACAGGGTGGACGCTAGCAGGGTTTTAGTGTCTGGGGAGTCTGACTCTGGGTGGAGGTTCGGTCCTCTGTGCTGGGTTCGAGCTTAGGGATAGAGTGCAGTCTTTCTATGTCCTAGGTTCCAGATTCGGATCCAGCCACCACCTGAGGAGGTAAGGCAGAAGAAAGAAGGAAGACAGGGAGGAGGTGTGGGCCTCCGGTCTTCTGCTGAGGTCAGAGGTCATTGAGCGTTACTGAGAGGGCTTTGGAAGCACAGCAGTGATGTAGACCAGGGTTTTAAGGCGAGCCAAGTCCTTTCCAAGTGTCCCCTGTGAGACAGCCCCAGACTTTAGCCCGGCCTTCTCCCTTGTCAGCTCCGTGGCTGTGAGCAGGTGATTTCACTTATGAGCCTCAGTTTCCCTGTATGTAAACTAGGTGTGAACTGGATGTGAAAGCCCAGGCCTGTGGGAGACAGAGGTTCTTGTGCTCACAGGCTCTAGGGGAACCTGGAATGTTAAAAACACAGGTGGGGAGGGCGTGGTGTGGAGAGGTGGCTCAGTGGGTTAAGAGCACTGGCTGCTCTTCCAGAGGACCCAGGTTCAATTCCCAGCACCCACATGGCGGCAAACAACTGTCTGTAACTCTAAGCTCTGACACCTTCACACAGACGTACATGCAGGCAAAACACCAATACATATAAAATAAAAAAATTAATAAATTAAAACAACAACAACAACAAAGAAAAATCCATAAGCTTGTTTCTTCAAAGGAAGGGATACACAACCTGTTATCCACCCATAAGGCTGGGAACAGACATGGTTCGTAGCCTGGTGACCTTTGCCCTCTCCTCTACTAGACCATTGTCACAAGCTTGTCAAGCTATAGGATCTATCTATGTGGAAGGTGTCACATGTGGTCAACCTATAGAACCCATCTTTATGAAGGATGTCACATGCAGTTTACAAGTTTTTGGGTTTTTTATTTTATTTTCATTTGTTATTACTTATTTTATTTGTATGAATACACTGTAACTGTCTCCAGACACACCAGAAGAGGGTATCTGATCCCATTACAGATGGTTGTGAGCCACCATGTGGTTGCTGGGAATTGAACTCAGGACCTCTGGAAGAGCAGTCAGTGCTCTTAACCACTGAGCCATCTCTCCAGCCCAGTTTACAAGTTTTGACGTAGTCATGTCTTTGCTTTATTGTGCACATGGGACTGAGTCGACTGTCGACAGAGATGTTCTCACCAAATTGTGCCGTGCCTAAATATTCCTAAAATAGACTACTCGGGATCGGACTCATGAAATTTGAACCAGTACCTGCTACTTAGTCATGTTGAACTGTACTGCCTGCTTGCCTTCCTCAGGTTGTTACTCTGCCGGTGTGGCTGTCATAGTTACAGAGACCCCTGAACATGCCTGTGATCCAGCATTTAGGAGGCTGAGGCAGGAGGATTGCCTGGTACAGAAAAAAGCTATCTCAAGAAGCTCCCTCCACAAAACAAACAAATGGCATAAAACCTCTAGTAGAGCCGGGGGTGGTGGCGCACGCCTTTAATTCCAGCACTTGGGAGGCAGAGGCAGGAGGATTTCTGAGTTCGAGGCCAGCCTGGTCTACAGAGCAAGTTCCAGGACAACCAGGACTACACAGAGAAACCCTGTCTTGAAAAACTGAAAAAGCAAACCAAACCAAACAAACAAAAGCCCTGGCTATCCTGGTACTTAATCAGTAGACCAGACTGGCCTTGAACTCAGAGATCTGCCTGCATCTTCTGCCTCCCAAGTGCTGAGATTAAAATCGTGTGCCACCACACCTGACGTGTGCATAGGTGTTTTACCTACATGTATATCTGTGTAATGTGTGAGTTTCTTGGTGCCCACAGATGTCAGAAGCAGGCTTTGGATCCTATAAAACTGTTGTCATATATGGTTGTGAGCCCCCATGGGGTTGTTGAGAATCAAACCCAGGGCTTCTGGAAGAGCAGCCAGTGCTCTTAGCCTCTGAGCTATCTTCCAGGGCCTATAAGAATGTTCGTTTTTGAAACAGGGACTTCAAATAACGCAAGGTAGCTTCTAATTCCGTGTAGAGAAAGATGACCTTGAAAGTCTGATCCTCCTGCCTCCTGCACATAAGTGCTGATATCACAGGTCTTTGCTACCCAGGCCTGGTTTGTGTGTGATGTTAGGCATCAAGCCCAGGGGCTCTGTTTGCTCTGGAGGAAGCACTCTCTCAGTAACTGAGTTGCATCCTAGCTGGGATGGAGGCTTTTGTAATCTCTACGATCAAAGCAAGCGAGGCAGAGAATGTTCACACCCTGCAGCCGCTGAGTCACAGGCCTGCGGAATCTCACTCCCACTGTATGGATGAGAAAGTTGAGGCTTGCATGGGGGAGGATGTACAGGCTAATGCTTGCGTGGGGTGGGGGAGGGGAGGGAGGATGCACAGGTGGCAGGCTCAGACCCAGGAGTCGACCCCGACCTGATGTGAGTTTTCCAGACACTAAGGGATTCCTCCAGATGAAAAGTCTCCACTAGAATCCACCCTTTGAGTGACAGGGCTCCTTCTTGAGATGAACATATATATTTTTCTGTCTGTCCCTCCTCCCTCCCTTCCTTTCTCCTCATTATTGTTGTTGGTATTTTATTTGTTTTACGTATACAAGTGCACTGTCGCTTTCTTCAGACACACCAGGAGAGGGCATCATTGGATCCCATTACAGATGGTTTGTGAGCCACCTTGTGCTATTTATTTATTTATTTATTTATTTAGGTTTTTTGAGACAGGGTTTCTCTGTGTAGCCCTGGCTGTCCTGGAACTCACTCTGTAGACCAGGCTGGCCTCGAACTCAGCAATCCGCCTGTCTCTGCCTCTGCCTCCCAAGTGCTGGGATCAAAGGTGTGTGCCACCACCACCCGGCTGGCCAGTCTGGTTCTAAAGAGTGAATTCTAGGACACCCAGGGACACATTCATCTCAGAAACCTTGTCTTGAAAAACCAAATAAATAAAAAATAAAAAAGCCAAACAAATAGATAAATAAATACATTAATTAATACAAGACATGTCAGATGATGAAGGTAAACAAACAAGCCAGGATAAGGAGATGTTTCTAATGAGGAACACAGACAAGAATCTCAAGATAAAATATCTAGGATTAGAATGGCAGGACATGAATAACCAAGCAAGATCTGGGAAGAATATCCCAGAAAGAAAGTGCTCAAAGCTTTGAAGGCACTAAGAGCAAGTTTTCTGCTGCAAGTTTGTAGCAAGAGACAAACCCAGCAAGACAGGGCTATAGCTCAGCCAAAGAGTGCTTTCTTACACATGCATGGTGCTATGGGATTCAACACCACCAAAAATAAAACGACAAAAGGCTATGAACCTATAGCTGTGTTCATTTTAAACTAATATTGAAGAATTCTGCTACCTGATGGGAGAGTGTCATTATGGGAGAAGGCATGAAGTCTGAAGACATTGCTTTGGCCCTTGATCAATCCATGCCTGAAGCCTTCTGAGGGGACTAGAGTCCTCTATAACAGGTTCCTACCATGATGTATTTACCTGGAGCAAGAGAGCAGAAACAGCCACACAGTGAAGATTCTTATCCCTTCAGGAGATCCTGGGAGCAGATCTCCCCCAGGGGAACCAACAGATGAGGATGTGGGGAGTCAGTACCCACACCCCAGCAGAGGTCACACACCCCATGTTCCGCTCCTGAGCAGGGGAAATTGGGGTCACGGATCCTATGACTGTAAACTGCTAAGTGTGTGGTAACTTGTTACACAACTGTAGAAAACAAGCCCTAGAAAGGGATTTGAGGCATGATGCAAGAAAAAAAAAAAAAAAGAGAGAGAGAGAACTGACTTGCTGTGTTTGAGAGACATCAAACAGGATGAAAATCTGGTTGACCCCAGCATAATGAGTGGGAGAGACTGGATAAAGACCAGATTCCTCATGAAACCCTGTGATCAGTTTGGGTTTTATCCCAAATGTTACAGGAAACCAGCGGGAGTAGAGACCTAATTTGCATTTTTCCAAGGTTACATTGTAAGCCAGTTGTTTCAGTCTTAGGATTTAGCTGAGAGAAAGGAAACCATATAGGTCCACACGAAGACTTCCAAATGTGATAGCAAATTTATTCCTAGTCAACCAGGCTAGAAAAACAACCTGTGTTCATCAACGGCACAGTGCAGAAACGGGTCCTGGTATATCCATTCAATGGAGTACTACTGAACAATAAAAATGAACAAATTACCGATATCTAATACAGATGAATCTTATAAACATGCTGTGCCCAAGAAGGCAGACCTCCCTCCCGTGAACCCCCAAAAAGATACCCGCCTAAAAAAAATAAAAAAGAGCCAGGTGGTGGTGGCGCACGCCTTTAATCCCAGCACTTGGGAGGCAGAGGCAGGTGGATTTCTGAGTTTGAGGCCAGCCTGGTCTACAGAGTGAGTTCCAGGACAGCCAGGGCTACACAGAGAAACCCTGTCTCGAAAAACAATAAATAAATAAATAAATAAATAAATACAAATAAAAAAGAAAAAATGCAAAGTGAACACAGAGGTAAATTCAAGAGATGGAGAGGCAAGAGGGTCAAGAGTTCTGAGTCGCTCTTGGTCCCTTGATCTGTAGTTTCTCCTCTGCCCCTTCCCCCCTTCCCTTCCCCCTCTCTCCACGTGGTCATGGCTGGCCTCTACTCCTGTATCTCTCTGCTCTCACTCTCTCCTCTCTTTCTCTTCCCTCTGACCTAAATAGACCCCCCCTTCGTGGAAAAAAAAAAGAGTTCTGAGTCATCATTGGCTACATGTGGAGTTTTGAGGCTACCCTTGGCTACATGTCTGAAAAATAAAAATAAAACAATCAGAATATTCAAACTAATCTATAAGGACAGAAAACAAATCAATGATGATACGGGAGGATGGGAGAAGCTGACTGCAGAGGAGCAGCAAGGGCAGAGAGAATGTTCTAGATCTTTACTGAGGTGGTGGTTACACAAAGCTATGTGTCTCACTGAGCCTCCTGCACTTACAATTGCTGTTTGTTTTGAGACAGGGTCTCCCGCTATCGCTGAGGGCATCCTTTTGCAGGCTTGTTACTGTATTTACTGCATTTGTTACTGTGCAATTGACATCTCATTAAGTACAAATTATACCTCAGTAAAGTGGCTTTTAAAATGATGACATTGCCGGGCGGTGGTGGCGCCTTTAATCCCAGCACTTGGGAGGCAGAGGCAGGCAAATTTCTGAGTTCGAGGCCGGCCTGGTCTACAGAGTGAGTTCCAGGACAGCCAGGGCTACACAGAGAAACCCTGTCTCAAAAAACCAAAACAAAAAACCAAAAAACAAAAAACAAATAAAACGATGACATTGTGGGGTGGGCGTGGTGGGTCACGCCTTTTAATCCTAGCACTCAGTAGACAGAGGCAAGTGGATCTCTGTGAGTTCAAGACCAGTCCAGTCTATACAGGGACTTCAGGCCAGCCAGGGCCACATAGTGAGACTTTGTTTAAAAAAAAAAAAAATCTTAGGCAATGGTAGCCTTTAATCCCAGCACTTGTGAGACAGAGAGGCAGGCAGATCTCTGTGAGTTCAAGACCAGCCAGGTCTACAGAGTGAGTTCCAGGACAGCCAGGGTTTCACAGGGAAACCCCGTCTCAAAGAAACAAGACACAACACAAAACGAAAATAAATATATGAATAAATAAATAAATAAATAAATAAATAAAAAACTATGGTGCTGGTTTCTTGCTGGAAGCATCCGGTTCAATTTGAAGGTTAATTAATTACTTGTCCACGCAGGAGGATAATAGAATAGTTAGAGAGAAAAAACAGAAAGTAGAAGTAGAAATGGCGGAGCGATAGAGGCTCCTTTGTACCGGCAGGAGGTGAGGAGGAGGAAGGCTTACGGACAGCAGCGGGGGTGTGACAGGCAAACACGTGGGCCCCGCTCTGATATGGAGGCGACTGAGGATTGAGCGTTGGAGGTGACTCATCTTCCCTCACAGGGCCACATAATCCTTTAAAGGATCCCAGGGGGGATTATGGCCTTGGACATGCTAGGCAAGCACGAGCTACCTAGGTCTACCAACGAGCCACACCCACGCCCCTTACGTTTAACTTCTGACCCAGCATTTCCACTTGTAGGAATAGATGACCTTCTTGAACGATATGCTCCAAGATTTAGCTACTGGGGCGGGCTCCTCAGCCTCGTTAATTACGGAGGCAGCGTGGAGAGAATTCCATTTAACCAAGGTGATGGTTAAATAAATGCTGGCTCAGAAGCATCACTCAGCACTGCTAGGTTGCGGGCCAGTAAGACGATCTACAGCCTCGGTTCTCAACCATTCTTAACGCAGTTAACCCTTTAACAGTTCCTCATGCTGTGGTAACCCCAGGCATAAAATCATTTTCGATGCTATTCTATAAACTGTAGTTTCGCTACTGTTATGAATCATAATATAAATAACTGTGTTTTCCGGTGGTCTTAGGCAACCCCTGTGAAAGGGTCGTTGATGCTCCCAAACAGATCGAGACCCATAGGTTGATCTAGAAACTGGAGTTGGGCGGTGGGTAGCTCAGTTTAGTGTTTACCCAGCGTTTATGAAACTCTGGGTTCAGTCTTCAGTACTGCACAGAACCAGAGATGGTTCACCAAACCTGAAATCTTAGCACTCTTGCCTAGCAAGAGGAACAAATGTTAAGGCCATCCTTGAATACGCGTTTGGTTTAAGAACATCCTGGGATACATGAGACTGAAAACAAAACAACAACGAAATAAGACAATAGCATAAAAGCCTACTGGTCACATTATTTGATTACAAATAATTTTAATTTTGTCTCTTAGTTTATCTATTTTTTTTTTTAAGATTTATTTTTAGTCTATGTATATGTTTTGCCTGCACGGATGTCTGTGTATCACCTGCATGCAGTACCCACAGAGGCCACAAGAGGGCAGACAGATATTAGCAGCCATGTGAGTGCTGAGACTCAAATCTGGGGTCTCCGGTGGCCCCCTCATCGTGCTTGCCTACCATGCCCAAGACCATAATCCCCAGCGGAATCCTTACTGTTGAAACCTTTTTCCTATTACGTGTGACTTCCAGGAGTTTACTCTTCCAAAATTGTTTTCCTTAATTCCCTGTCTTGCCGAGCAGTGGTGGCACACGCCTTTAATCCCAGCACTTGGGAGGCAGAGGCAGGCGGATTTCTGAGTTCGAGGGCAGCCTGGTCTACACAGTGAGTTCCAGGACAGCCAGGACTACACAGAGAAACCCTGTCTTGAAAAAAAAAAAAGAATTTTTATTTATTTTATTTATTTTATATATATGAGTGCACTGTTGCTGTCTTCAGACACACCAGAAGAGGTCATCAGATTCCATCACAGATGGTTGTGAGCCACCATGTGGTTGCTGAGAATGGAACCCAGGACCTCTTGGAAGAGCAGTCAGTCCACTTAACCACTGAGCCGTCTCTCCTGCCCCCTAATTTTAATTTTTTAAAGATAGCAATTCACAGTCAGGCAGTGGTGGCGCACACCTTTAGTCCCAGCGCTCAGGAAGCAGAGGCAGGCATATCTCTATGAGTTCGAGGCCAGCCTGGTCTACAGAGTGAGTTCCAGGACAGCCAGGGCTACACACGGAAACCCTGTCTTGAAAAAAAACAAAAATCAAAAACCAAACCAATCAGTGAAACAAACAAACAAAATCAAACAAAAATAAAACAAGGACTAGCTGTGTGTTGTGAGCCATGCCTTTAAGCTCAGTACTCAGGAAGCAGAGGGAGATGAATGTCTGTGAGTAAGGCTAACCTGGGCTACATAGCCAGCTTCCAGTCCAGTCAGAGTTATAAAGTGAACCTTCCCGAAAGACAGGGTTTCTTTGTATCCAGTCAATTACAAAGTGTCCTCCCCCCACCCCCAGCAGGGTTTCTCTGTGTAGCCTTGGTTGTTCTGCAACTTGCTCTGCAGACCAGGCTGGCCTCTAACTCACAGAGATCCACCTGCCTCTGTATCCCAAGGGCTGGGACTAAAGGTTTGTACCACCACCACCACCACCCAACTGTGGCTCACATTCTGTGTTTAGTAGATGCTGTTAAGTTCCCAGTGCTCACTGGGATCTGGACTGTGGCTCAGTGATATTGTTTGTCTCTAGCTCTAGGGTCAGCTCAAGACGCAGGGACTTTGAGTCGAGACTGCATCTTTCTGGGTACTCCCGAGACGGGCAGTTCGCAGACTGGACTTCTGCTAAGGCATCCAGGTGTCCAGGCTCTCTGGTGGGCTACTCTGTGTTTGTGGGCTCTGAGTTTCTGCTTGCCCCCTTCTGTTTACTCTCTCCTGGTCTTTCACAAGCATCGAATCCTAATTTGATCTCTGTCTGCCTGGAGAACCTGGCCTGACGCAGAAGGACTTGGTGTCTCCATTCCTGAGAAAGAAGGGGGCGTTGAACTTGTGTGTGTGGGAGTTTTCGTACACAATCCACAGGCTACCACCATTCTCTCGCCCCCTATTTTTATTTTTATTTTTTTTTAAATCACGTGTCTTAGTTACCTTTTCAGTTGCTGTGACAAAACATCGTGAGCAAGGCAGCTCATAGAGCAGTTTATCGGAAGCTTACAGTTTCCATGGGCGTGCCCATGATCATCAAGGTGGGGAGCATGGCAGCAGCAGTCGGGCCTGGTGCTGGAGCCGTAACTGAGAGTTTGGGTCTTGATTTATGAAAAGGAAGCAGACAGAGAGTGAGCTTTTGAAATTTCAAAGCTTGCTTCCTAGTGACACACCTCTTCCAACAAAGACCACACCTCCTAAACCTTCCCAAACAGTTCCATGGGCTGGGAAACTAAGTATTCAAATATACGAGCCTATGGGGTCAATCTCATTCAAAACACCAGAGCATGCTTTCTCTCTATTATTAGGGGTGGGAGTACTGCAGATTAAATCCAGGGCTTCCAGGCATTAGGCAGGTGCTTTGTCACTGAGACAAAAAAAAAATTGTTTTGTTTTGAGACAGAGTTTTTCTTTTTTTTTTTCTCTCGAGACAGGGTTTCTCTGTGTAGCCCTGGCTGTCCTGGAACTCACTCTGTAGACCAGGCTGGCCTCGAACTCAGAAATCCGCCTGCCTCTGCCTCCCAAGTGCTGGGATTAAAGGTGTGCGCCACCACTGCCGGGCTAGAGTTTTTCTATTATGTAATTCTGGCTGTCCTGGAACTCACAGAGATCCACCTGCTTATACCTCCTGTGTGCTGGAATTAAATGTATGTACCACCATGTCTGGACAAGAGTTTAAATTTTTATTTATCCATTATTTCTGATAGAGTCTTATATAGCCCAGGCTAGCCTCATAATCGATATGTAGCCAAGGATGGCCTTGAATTTCTTATTCTCCTGCCTCTACTTCCTAAGGGTTGGGATTAAAGTCCTGTGTCACTATGTCGGGCTGGTCTTGCTGCATGTATGTATGTATGTTTGTTTGTTTGTTTGTTTGTTTTGAGACAAGGTCTTATGTAGCCCTGGCTGGCTTTGACCTGAACTGATTGTGGTGACAAGGATGACCTTGAACTCCTGATCAACGTGACTCTAGCTACTAAATTCTGGGATTATAGCCTTGTACCATCACACTCAGTTTGTGTGTGCTTATTTTTAAAAGTTTTCAAAGTTTTGAAATTTTGAGACAGGCCTCCCCATAGGTTGGCCTTTACTTTTTCTGTAGTCCAGACTAATCTTTGAAATCTTGCCTCAGTTTCCCCACTAGCTGAGATTATAGGCCTGAGCTAGGACACCAGGCTTTTATCATCCAGTTTCTGAGCGTAGCGGACCAGAGCCCCCTAGGCAACTCTGCCAGGTTCCCGGAATGACATTTTGGTAGTTTTTGTTTTTCTGTAATGTGCGGTATCTCTGCCCTGTGCAGAATTTTGGCGGTCTTTAGGAAGGGGGGAGGAGAAGAAGGGGTAAAATGAAAGGTTTCATAACCTTCGAAGTACTGGATCTGGGGCCAGACTTGATCGCAGACACTGCTGATCTTAGCGGTCAGGAAGCCGGGACAGAAAGGTCTCAGGTTCCAGGCTGGCTGGAGGTACAAAGAAACCCTGTTTCACAAAAACTACATCTGGGATTCTACCCTGGGGGGATTGGCACTGCCATCAGTACAGAGGGCAACCCAAGGATCGCCCCGAGGCTCCAGGCAAGCCGATGTAATCCTCCTGGGAGGTGACCTACGGGGACTCCAATAGAGGGACAGGTGGACAAATCCGCCTCTCTCACCGAGTGACAAATCTGCCTGAAGGTCGCTCAGACTGAACACAGAGGTTCACGGCTCGGAGAAGCCGCCAGCCCGTTCAGCCGCCAGGGGGCGCTACCACCACGCTCCGCTTTCGTGTCTCCCCGCCCCCCCCGCGGGATTGGGCGTGCCCCGGGTCGGCGGCGGGGCGTGGCCAGCGTGCGCGCGGGGGCGTGGCTACCCTGCCTCGGGCGCGCGCGGTGGCGGCGGCGGCGGCAGTGGCGGAGGAGGCGGCGCGGCAGCGGGTTCCGTTCCGGGCCGAGGCTGGACGCGGAAAAGTTGCGGGGCGGCGAGGAGCAGCCCGGAGACGGGCGGCGAGGGCGACATCGAGCCGGGGGCCGGCGTCTGAGGACCAGCCATGGACGACCTCGGTGAGTGCGGGAGGCGGAGGGCGGAGCGGCCGGCGATCCCACCCTGGCGCCCGGCTGGGCTGCGGGGCTTGCGGCCCGGGGCTGTGCGGGCCGCTCTTCGCTGCGGTGCCTGAGGACCCCCGATCCCACACTGGGGTTCAGGGACCCGTCTCGGGGAAAGGCGCCTCGCTCTCCGGGGCAGACCTCGTCAGCTGCGAGACCCCCAGTTCGCTTCCCCACCCCCACCTCTGAGCGGCTGCCTCCCGGACTCGGTCTCGGAGGCTGTTTCTTCTATGACCCCTCCTCTGTGCCCTCCAGGCCACCTCCCACTTTACAGGCTGCCCCCCGCCCCCGGTTTCGGGGATCTAGCCCACCCGTTTTATAGCACAGTCCACGGAAGAGCTTGTGAGAAGGACCACACCCCCGTTCTAATGACAAGTGTCCCCGGCTACTGCATAGACACCCCACCGCCACCATTGCTTCAAGTCTAGTCACCCTGTATTACAAGATCAGTCCTTCCCCTTCAAGTCTAAACTTAGAAAGGCAAGTTTGGGGGGGGGGGTTGATGGCTTATGACTCCCGCCTCTCACCCACCGTTCCCAGACCTTGGTGAAATGCCAGAGGAATGAGCAGGGGAATGGGCCGCAGGCTATAGCCATCTCTAAACCTGTCCTGGCTGGCAAGGTCCTCCACCCCCGGCATCAGGACTGCTGGAAGTCGCACAGGTAAAGAGGACAGGATACCCAGAACAGAGTTTCACTGTCCTCGTGTTATCGGAGCCTGAAGGCTGTTCTTTTCAGTCCACACTTGGTCTGCTGTTAGGACAGAGAAAAGAAAGACTCTCCTGGAAGTGGATTTTAAAACCCAAGGGAGCTGATTCAAGGGTTCTAGGAATGCCCTGTGGATCCCAGAGTGAAGGAGTTCCCTGTCTTTCCCTCTCCGTAGGGCCTCTCAGTTGAGGAGGTGTGTGTGGGATAAGTTCCTTCTCTGTAGGAGCCTTGTCTTCACTCTCTGGACTGTGGATGGCTTGTGTGGCCACTGGTGCCATCCGTGTCCCTGGCTCTGAGGAGCAGATTCACTGAGGGAGCCTCTTCAAGCAGCACAGGGTACCAAGTTAAGCCTGGTCATTTTTAGTCACTGGCTGAAGTTTCCTTGTGGGACCAGGGAGCCCCTGAAACATCCTGGAGTTGGAGGTGGGGGGGTGGTGTGTGTTTGGTCCTGCTTGTTTCAGGGAGTGGGCTCGCTGCCAAGCATAGTTACGCCTTTGGGTCAGGCTTGGCACGTACATTCCCAACGCACTCAAGGTTGGTGTAGCTTCCAGGCAGGTATTTTTCATTTTTATTCTTCCACATAAAAATACCTAAGCCAAAAGGAGGCCGGGGCAATGTGTTTTTGAGGAGGCATCTGAGAGTGTCCGTGTTTCCTCTGGTGGGAGCTAAAGTCACAGCACCTCAGATGCTGGTTGAGGGCCCTGGTGGCTTCTGGACAGTCCCCCATGCTGGTTGAGGGACTGAGAAAGTCTTTGTAGTACCTGCAGAGTCCCGAATTCCCGTCTTCTGACTGTCTTCCATTTAGGGCCAGCACACTGAGTTAGTTGTCTTGGAAAGGAAAGAGTGTGTTCTGGCTGACCGGGAATTGTAGGGATTGAACTGGAGTGAGTACTTACTTACCCATGCCTGGATTTGTCCTGTCCCCACAGCCGTCTTTCTGTAAGATCATCCCGAGGCCATTGCCACCACCACTACCTCTTTTTAACAAACCGAGAAGGAAGAGACCAAGAGAAGCTGATTCTCTGACCCAAGGCTGCACAGCCAAGAAACAAATAAGTCTGTTCCCGGAAGGGAAGCCTGGTCCCTGGGCAGCTCCTGTGTACATACATTTCTTGACCTGAGAAGAGGCGAGCAGGTGCTGGCAGGAGGGGTGGAAGGGGGTGGTGGCTGCCACCTGTGACTTCTGCCGCCTTCTCTAGACTCTGCAGTTGCTTGATCCACGCCACTCCACTTCCTTAGTCTGAGCTCTCAGGGTGCCGTTCCGCCTGGCTGACCAGAGCTCAGGGTTGGGGGAGTGGATGTGCAGGAGGGGAGAGGAATTTGCTTCTCAGCCCAGGCGGTCAGCTGTCTGGATGGCTGCTCACTGCCCGTCAGCTGTTTTCCTAAGTTAGGACGGCTACGATGGCCAGCCCTCTTGTTTTTATTTGTGTCCCAAGAGAGATCTCAGCCCTGAACCTCCTGGTCACTTCACATGGGGGGATAGTTTAAGGTGATCTCCCTGTGGCAAGGCCGTGGGGTGCATACCTCCATGATAACTCTGGTTTTTTGGCTCGAAGTAAAGAAAAAAAAAAAAGATAAATCGAGGGGTTCTTCCCCTCCTCGTAGTGGCCAGTGAGAGAGTCATCATGTGCTGTTTAATAAGTTACAAATTTATAGCTCATTTTGCAGGAAAAAAAAATGTAAACACAGCCCGTCCTGCCCCTTCCGTGTGTTCCCATGCTTTGTGCTGTCGGGCGGCTGTTTGGTGGCTTTTCTCATTAGAACTTAGAGGCTGGTTTGGCCCAGAGCTCATTCTGTTCAAGTCCTGGCCGGAGTTTCCTGGACAGAGTGCTCACAACCCAGATGCACTCCGACTATGCTTCCTGCCCTGGCACTCCTCTCTCTCTCCATGTTCACGTCAGTAATGTATTTGGGGAGGCCGTGACCACAGTGCGGCCTGACAGTGATCCCTCTTGCCTCTCGCTCTGCTGGAGTCGGGCCCTGTGCTCAGCACTTCTTTTTTTTTTTTTTACTAGCACAGTTGAAAGGGCTCTCTCTCTCTCTCTCTCAGATGGAGAAACCTGAGCTGGGAGCTGGGACATTCTATGGCAGAGCTGGCTGGGGTTTGAACCTAGACCGGTCCAGTTCTGGATCTGGTTGTCTTAATTCGTAAAGCATTGGTTTTAATCAGAGAGTGCACCCAGGGGCCTGCTGAGTAACTGATAGTTACCTCTGAAGTTTCTGCTTGGCTAGGCTGGGAGGTCCCCAGGAAATGGCTTGATAGCATTGCCTTCTCCCCCGTGGTGGGGGACACAGCCAGCTGTTGGCAGTGTCCAGTCTGCTGGAATCTGGATGCGTCTCCTTTCAGCCCCTCAGCAGGCTTGACCCTTTGGAAAACAGAGCCTCATTGTGTTTGGGGGTGATGCTGGGTGGGGGGGTCAGGGAGCTGCCTGGGGCATTCCGGGCTACAGGGCTGCCTAGTCTCTGTGGAAAATCTGACCTTAGGACTTGTCTGTATGTGGTACCTCTCTGTGTTAGGCCTGGGCCAGGGCAGAGGCTAGACCTGTGACAGAGGCAGCATCTAGTCGTGGGGCAGCGGTGTCCTTCTGGTGGATGTTTTGTGAGGTGCCTGCTGGTAAGGGTACCCGGCTTGGATTCAAACCCTGGGTTGTGTTTGATTGTTAGGCAGATAACCTTTTCTGACACCACAGATAGGGCGGAAAGCTGTGGGCTTTGGGCAGGGCACGGCTATTACCCCACAGCTATCATGCAGAGGGTAATAGCTTTCTGACGGAAGGCTGCGTGTTCCTTCTTTCTGCTTCTTCAGGGGTGGCCGTGTGTTGCACTGACCGGGCTAGTCATTGGCTGGAAGGGTCTGACAATGGCCAACAGTTGCTGCTGTGGCCCTACGGGGCCTCTTCCCCGTGTGTACTCATCTCTTGTGGAGCTTCTTATGGTCTCTACCTTGTCTCAAGGCCAGAGATGTTGAAGAACTTCCAGGCGTCGCATAGCCTTTTATTGAGCGTGCTCTGGGCTCAGGGCCTTCATGAATAAAAATAACATCTATGGGGTACATTTTAAAAAATTGATTTTTAAAGTCAAGGTCTCTCTATGCCACTCTATGTCTTGGACCTTGCTATGTAGACCAGGCTGTCCTCAAACTTGCTGAGACCAGGCTGTCCTCAAACTCGCTGAGATCCGCCTCAGCCTCCCAAGTCCTGGGATTAAAGATGAGCGCCACGGGGGTCTCTCGTCCAGAACACTTTAAAAACCACGTGCATAACTCTGTGACACCGAAGAAGGCTGTTTTCAAACCACGCGTGCAGAGCTGTCTTCCGAGACATTTCTTTCGCACTTACGTGCAAGCACAGCCGGGCAGCTCGCACCAGTGTTGTTTCTGCCACGTAGCTCCTACAGAGTAGGCTCCCTTGTTCTTAGTAGTGACCGCTGCCCACTTCTGAAGGAGGACACTGGAGCTGGGAGTGAGCCACTCGCCCGAGTTCTGCAGCTAGTGAGGGGCAGGATCAGGAATCAAGTCCAGGTCGACTGACTGTAGAGTAGAAATTGTGTTGATAGATTGATCTATCTATCTATCTATCCATCCATCCATCCATCCATCCATCCATCCATCCATCCATCTATCTATCTATCTATCTATCTATCTATCTATCATCTGTTTTGAGGTAGGGTCTCTCTACCTTGTCCTGGCTGGCCTGGAAGTCCCAGAGATCTACCTTTCTCCACCTCGCAGTGCCTGGACTAAAGTTGTGTGCCACCACCGTCTGACTTTCTTTTCACTTTGTAGTTTAGATAGGGTCTCATCCTGTTGTCCAGATTGGTGTTGAACATGTGAGCCTCCTGCCTCAGCTTCTGGCTTAGCTGGGATTGTAGGTCTGTGTCCCCAGGCCTGGCTCCAGAAATCTTTTCTGTCTCTCCCTGTCCTCATCTGTTCAGCCCCCACTTCCCTTCCCTCGGTCTCTCGGTCCTTCCGTGGGGACTTGCTACGCTCAGGAGGAGCTGAATGGCACTGGTGGCTGTTGCTAGACTGAGGACTCCATTCAGCCCTCACCAGCCACCGTCCCAGTCACCTGGACCCTTGACACAGAGCTGTGGGCTTAGAGTCCAGCTGCCAGAAGTCAGTGTCTCCGGGCAGCAGCTTTTCTCTGTGCCATAGGTCCTGACCTACTCTGCATAGACACATTCTTTGTCTTCATTCTGGGTACACATTGTCTCTGTCACTTGAGACATCCGTTTCTGGTGGGCAAGCTGTTAAAAATGTCATGGTGGGCTTCGTGTGATGACGTAAGCCTTTAACCATAGCAACCAAGAGGCTGAGGCAGGCAGATCTCTGTGAGTTCCGCACCTGCTTGGTTTACATAGGGAGTTCCAGGCCAGCTGGGCCTCTGTAGTGAGACCCCAGGCTCAAAAGGAAAAACAAAATGTTGAGCAAAGGAAGAGAGTGGTGTGTCTGTGGAGACAGGAGAAGTTGGGGGCTGGGGGGTGGGTGGGAGAATTACAAAGCTGAGATGTTGATTAAACAGCTCATTGGAAGCAAAGGACAAGGTTTGCCTCTTCTCCAGGCATGAGCCCCTCTCCACCTGCCTCATGGCTGGCCTCAGTAGACATTCACATCCCCGATAGTTTCCAGCTGACTGATTGCCGATCCCGTGGGGCTTAGCGCTGGCTTCCCTAGGCAGGCCTCGGACACTGGGCCAGTAGCAGGCAGATGTATCATCAGGAAGGCCTACCACAGCCCCAGTAGTCAAATCTTCCCTTGAAGATGGCCTTTAATGCTTATTTCCGGTGTGATTGTGGTATTGTGGTTTGTGGGGTCATCTTAGGAGCACGGGCAAGTAGGAGTGTCATGAAGCCTACACTTTTTATTTGTTTCCTGGAACTTACTATGTAGACCAGGCTGGCCTTTGAACTCAAAGAGATCTGCCTGCCTCTGCCTCTGAGGGCTGAGATTAGAAGGGTATACAACCATACCTGGCTTTACAACTTAGTTTTAAATGCTATAGTAAAAAAAAAAAAAAAAAATCCAGCTCAAAGTCTCACATATCCTTGGAATCTGTAGGGGATTGGTTGGCCCAGTGTGTCCCGGCCCCTCATCCTCAGGTCCCTATAAACGGACCTTCCTGTACACTTTTTCTAAAAATACATTTGTTAGCACTTATTTACTTTATGTGTGTGAGGGATTTCCTCACAGGTATGTCTGTGTCATCTACACCCTAGAAGTGAGATATAGGCCACTGTGAACTGACGACATGGGTACTGGGACTCGAACCTGGGTCTTCTGTAGGGACGGCCAGTGCTCCAAACAGTCCAGGTTAGCTTCAGAATTCAGTCTCAGGTCCTCCATGGGACAAGGAGGGAGCCCACTCTCACAGATTGTCCTCTGAACTCCTCAGAAGTGTGGCGGCATGGGTCTCAGCATGCTTTCCCTCCTCCCCCAATAAATTAATGTTCAATTAAAAAAAAAATAACAGACAACCTCACCTGTTCAACCTCTGGTCTCTACACGGACGCAGACCCTCGCACGGATGAACATGTATTTGCAGACATGGACCCCTCCCCCGACTTCAAGCATTTCTCGATTCCTTAGAATACCTGACTGACGTCCGTGCTTGCAGAGATGACTGTACTGCATTGTTTAGGGAGGAAGGACAGGAAAGGATTCCGTGCTCAGTTAGCGGATGCAGTGTTTTCCGTGTTTCCCTGCCCTCCGTTGTTGAATCTGTAGACACGGCTCCCGTGTACAATCGGCAGGGGGCCGGTGGTACATGGATTTATACCTGCACATATGCAGATATGTGTGTGCACGTAGAAAGTGTGTCCCATACATTTGCACGGGGTGGCCGAGCGTTCACGTCTGAATCTAAGAGTTGTGTGGTTTTCCGTTTCTCCGCGTGTTTAGACACAGATGACAGGCATTGGAAAAGAGTCCAAAGGCATCTTTTCCGTGGTGGACTCTGAGTTGTAGAGCAGTGTGTGTGTGTGTGTGTGTGTGTGCGTGCGCACGCGTGCTGGCTTGTGTCTGCCCGTGTTAGCCTTCTGAGGCTGTCAGTGGTGGGAAGAGAACCAGATAAGAGGTATACTGTCATCCAGGGAGGTAGGTCACAGCGCTGCCTCAAGTGGGAACATCATTAGCCTGTGGGCACGGGGCCCTAACTTTTACTTGCAGCTCAGTCTGGCCCTTCCAGTTTTCCAGCATTCTCAGCCTTCCTGGAATCTCCATTCCCCAGGTCCCACTTGTGTAGTGTGCCGAGTCAAAGTTGGGCCCCCTGGGCCTCTAGCTTCTTGGCTGGTGACGGTGGTAGCGTGGATGGCTAGAGGCTAGCACTAGTGGCCCCGTTGGCTCAGAGGCAGAGCTGAGGCCCTTGTGCCAAAACCTATTGAGCTGTCAACAGGCCCTCTGGAAGTCAGTGGTAGGTGGGGTAGGACTGGGTCTCTGTCCGTCAGCATGACTGCTTGGGAGGGGATCGTGGAGGCGTCCTAACCAGGCCTGGATGCGGTGCGAGGCCTCACACTGCCGATCTCCAAAGTAGCCCTGATGTGTGTCTTTCGGGGGAGGGGAGGGGGCCCGGAGGAAGCGTTATGTAATCCTTGGCTGGAGCTCAGGTAATTGTTTTAATGAAATGGAATGCAGCTTATTCAGAACCCGCTTGGCAGAAGTAGTCATGTTCTGGTCTGTTTTCTTGTTGAGGAGCTGGGGTATCTGTCTCCAGCTGTTCTGAATCATAGACTCTGGGTGAGCTGAGCAAGGTGGGCGGAAGCCACCGGGGCGCTCCTTCCCCACGGAGGTCGGGAGCTTCGTTCAGACTGCCCCAGTCTTTCTTGGACATCAGTACGTCTCCTGTGTTATTGGGGATCCAGCCTGTGGCTTTGCCTTTGCAAAGCGTGCCCTCTGCCACTGAGCCACCCTACCCCAGGGCCAGTGTGCCTTTTTGAATGAGCCATGGAGCTCCTGACCTCACAACAGAGAAACCCTGCTGGAGGCAGGCTGTGGAGGACACGCGGACAGAACACGGGATGGATGCTAAGCACACAGCAGAAGGCCTCAGAGAACACGCTCTGTTTACAGTTTGCTTCACCCTCACAGCCAGCTCCTCCCCCTCCCCTTTTAAGCAGGTTGATTATTATCTTTTATTTACTGTGTGTGTGTGTGTGTGTGTGTGTCTGTGTGTGTGTGTGCGTGTGTGCACACTTGTCTGTATGTACACCAAGTTTATGCAAGTGCCTTCAGAGGCCAGAAGAGGCGGTCAGATCCCCTGGAGCTGGAGTGTAGGCCCCTGTGAGCCACCCGATGTCATTGCTGGGAATTGAACCTGCATCCTTTGGAAGAGCAGCCAGTGGTTTTAACTGCTGAGCCTCCTACGGGCCCCTTCTCAGGGAGGTGCCTTTAATTTTAAAATTATACTTATTTATCCACTTACATTTATTCATAAATATATACATTTACTTATTGTGTGTGCACGAGAGAGAGAGAGAGAGAGAGAGAGAGAGAGAGAATGAATGTGTGGAGGTCAGAAGATAACCTTGCTCGTTTTGAGTTTCCCCTTTCTTTTGTGGGTCCTGTGGATTGAACTTGGGTTGTCCGGCGTGGGTGACCCTGACCCCACCCAGTGGCATCAGTTTGGCCTACTGTCCCTTGGGGCCTTTTGGTCCCAGTCTGTCTCTATCTTGACCCTTGATCTGGTTTCCTCTTTTTCAGTTTTTGACACAGCCTGGGACATCCTTGTCCCCTTGCTGACACTCTTCCTACGCCCAATGGGTGTGCTTTCTTTGCCTCTCCTTCGGCCCCACGTGTCTACAGAACCTTCCTGTCCTCTCCACTTCTCTCCGTAGGTGCCTCTTCCAGTGGGAGCACCTCCCCGCTTCCCCTGAAGATTTCTCTGGGCTGGTTTCCCCTTGTTTATCTGCTTCCATGACCCCTTTTAGAACTTTTGTGCTGGCAACTCCCAGAGTTCTGTCTCCACCCCTGACGTGGATTCTATTGTCCAGATTCTTCCGGTTTGCAAGCCAGCAAAGACCCAGCTCATTTCCTTCCCAGTCTCTCTCTGAGGCCTCCTCGGCTATCTTGGGAGCCGTGCGCACGGCCCTCTGCTCTTCTCTCGGCCTCTGTTTGACAATGGACATAGCGTTTGAGGTGGGAGGCAGGCATCCCAACCTACAAATGAGGAAGTGAAACTGAAGCTTACAGGAATTCGGGTGTGGGGACAGCCCCAGTGAAGACCACAGGAGGGAACTTGACCTAGGGCTTCTGGTGCTCAACCCTCTCCTTCTGAGCTCCCCTCCCATGTTCCTGATGGGAGTGGGGTGGGACAGAATCTTGAAGCTTAGGCCAGTTTCAGACTTGCTCTGTAGCCAAGGATGACCTTAAATTTATAATTTCCTTTCCTCTGCCTCCCAAATGCTGGGATTAAAGGTGTGCTCCACCACCAACTGGCATAAAACCCTGTTTCTTTGCCTTCCACCCCCTTTGTTTTTTCAAGACAGAGTTTCTTTATGTAGCTCTGTAGGCTGGCCTTGAACTCAGAGATCTGCCTGCTTCTGGGCATGTACCACCATCAACTGGCATAAAGCAGGTGCCACCACTCAGGAGGCAGGAAGATTTCTGTGAGTTCAGAGTTCCAGACTAGCCAGGACTGTTACTGTTATACAGAGAAACCCTGTCTCAGAAAACTCAAAAAAAAACTAAACCAAACCAACAAAACAAAACAAACAAACAAACAAAAAATACCACCCCCCCCCCCCACTTCTTTTTGTCTTCCTCCTGTGAGCTTCTCAGGACAGGGCGGCCTGCTGCCTATCAAGTGTGCTGTGCCAGCCGCCACGGCCTGCTCTGTGCTTCCTGCAGTTGCTCGGTAGAGGAGTATCTGATGGAGGAGAACTGCAGGTACCCATTGTGAGTCTAGCCCTCCAGCAAATTACTTCCTTCTCTGGCCGAATGGAGTGAGCTTCTCTGGGTTTGGGGTGCTGGCTCCCCAGCCTCATCAGGATTTGTGGTGGTGGTGGTGGTGCTTCAGCAGGTCACTCTACACCTGAGCCTCTGCCCTCACATCCAGAAAACAGGAACTTCCCCTGAAACAGCGCCTTACTCTCCACTGAGACACTTGTTTTTAATTTATTTTATTTATTTTAGAGTGCCGGGGTTAAAGGCCTGTTCCGCCTCTACCACTCCGGCCATTTCTAATTTTTTTAAATGTGTGTGGATGTTTTGCCTGTGCGTGCGTGTGTGTGTGTGTGTGTGTGTGTGTGCGCGTACACATACACTTCATGCCTGCAGAGGCCAGAAGCACATTGGATTCCCTAGAACTGGAGTTACAGATGGTTTGCGAGCCCTCATGTGGACGCTAGGAATCGACATCTGGTCTTCTGGAAGAGCAGCCCGTGTGCCACCATGTCTCCAGCCCCCCCCCCCCCCTTTTTTTTTTGTTTCTTGAGACAGGGTCTTGCTTTGTAGCTCTGGATGGCCTCAAGCCCTGAGTAGTCCACCTGCCTCAGCCTCCTGAGTCCTGGTGTTATAGGGGTGGATTCTCCACAGCACCCGGCTTAAAACCTTCTTCAGTGTTGGGTCAATGGTAATGATTAACTTTGGCTCTTGGAATCATCGAGACTCTACCCCAGGGTTTGGCCCTTGGTGTTACCCTCAGTGTTTTAAACTTCTACCACACATCTGTGGCCTTGGCAATGGGTACCAGTACACCTGTGCCCACTGGGCTCTCTAGCTGCCTGGAGACTGTGACTTGTGGTTCCCTAAGAGAACATAACTTGTATTGGGTAGCGGAGGCAGAGGCACTGCCATGTGTTCCAGTCCAGCCTGGGATACAGAATGAAACCTTGTCTTAGAAAGGACAAAACAGCCGGGCGGTGGTGGCGCACGCCTTTAATCCCAGCACTTGGGAGGCAGAGACAGGCGGGTTTCTGAGTTCGAGGCCAGCCTGGTCTACAGAGTGAGTTCCAGGACAGCCAGGGCTACACAGAGAAACCCTGTCTCGAAAAACCAAAAACCAAAAAAAAAAAAAAAAATAGGAGCAAAACAACACGGTCTGAAGAGACTGCTCAGCAATTGAGAGCGCTGGCTGCACATGCGCAGGACTGGTGTTTGGGTCCCAGAACCCCCATGATGGCTCACGGCCATCCGTAATTCCAGTTCCAGGACACCCAGTGTCCTTTTCTGGCCTTCATGGGCACCAAGAATGCATGTAGTACACATACATATATCACACATACATACATCATACATACATACAGGCAGAATATTCATACAAATAAAATAAATAAATTTTAAAAATTTTTAAATGGGGAAAGGGGGAGTGCTGTTTTCAGGACAGGCACCTGAAATGGCTGTAGGTGGCTGGTCACAGGCCTGACACGGGGGACTGGCCCGGGGGCCGTCCCGTCTCAGGACAGCTGACCTTCTCAGGGGCTACCCTGGGCTCTGTTCAGGTTTGGAGTGGTGTAGCATCCTGAGCAAGTTTTTCCTGTCAGTTTCTTGGGTAGAGATGGGAGTGTTGGTCCTGTGGCCTCCCGGCTCCTCTGCTGTTCGGGGCACCTTCTCATCCCAGATGAGCTCTGGGGCAGCCGCCTTGCTTTGTCCTCGCTGGGGCTGTTGTGAAGGAGCTGCTACGGTGCCTGGACCTCCACACTTGTTCCCTGGCTGCTGGCCTGAGCTCCTTTGGTCATCCGGTGGCTGTCTGGGAAAGCTCTCCGCCGCAGGAGTGGATGTGCGGTCTCTTCACTCTCCTGAACGTCAGCCTGGCTGCATGCTTGGGCTGAGGCAGCTGCTGCACTGCCGGTGGCCACTCTCTCTCTCTCTCCTGCCTTATTACCTCAGACGGCCTTTACTGTGAGTCCCGAGCTGTTCAAGAACTCCTGCCCCTTCTCGGTCTTTAGAAGTCTGTGCGTGAAGTCGGTTTGCCTCAGGCCGGAACAAGCAAATGTCACCTGGAGGTGGTTGTCACGGCTTCCTGAGGTCACTTGCAGTCATCAGTTTCCAGACATCCTGTTTGTGCTTGTGGAGTAGAACCATTGGCCAGGAGGCGGGTCATCTGTTCCCTGCCTCACCCACCCTTGGGCCGAGTATGGGCCAGGGTGTCAGAGGTCATCCTCTCACAAAGGGGCTCGGTGTGCAGGCTGTGCCTGTTGCAGGCTGTTGAGCGCCGTCCTCTCCTGGTTCAGGGCGCTGGTTCAGCCCTCTCCTGGTTCAGGGCACTGGTTCAGCCCTCTCCTGGTTCAGCGCACTGGTTCAGCCCTCTCCTGGTTCAGAGCACTGGCTCAGTCCTCTCCTGGTCCTGTACACTTTCCTCTCCCTCCTTTGCCTGCCTGGGAGTCCCTTGACTCTGCCTTCCTCAGTCAGAGGGGTTTAACTTCTCCCTGATTATGTGTTGGGCTTCAGAGGGGCTGGTGGGTTGTCCTTTTGTTTCCAAGGAGTCATTGTGTACCCAAGGATGACTCTGACCTTCTGTTCTTCCTGCCTCAGTGCTGGGATTACAGACTTGAGGCACTTATGTTGTGTCTGTTCTTGGTGGTGCTGAGAATCGAACGCATGGCCTGACAGCACTTAAGCCTGTGCTGTCTTCCTCCTCCTCCTCCTCCTCCTCCTTTGTCCCCCCCACTCCCCTTCTGCCAGCTACAGGGTTTCTCTGTGTAGCCCTGGCTGTCCTGAAACTCACTCTGTAGACCAGGCTGGCCTCAAACTAACAGAAATTCTCCTGCCGATGCCTCCCGAGTGCTAGGATTAAAGCCGTGCACCACCACCACCCAGCTTGGGGATTATGTTTTAACCTGCTGGCCCACACAGCCCCTCTCTGCTGTCACAGTGTGACCTCTGGTACTGGGGGGGTGGGACAGCTTTTCTGCCGCCAGCCGTCTTCCTCCCCCTTGCCTCAGTGAAGACGGCACTAACAACCCCGTCTTCTTGCCACTTCTTGAGTCCCTTACTTTTTCTCTCTGACTTTCCTTCTCTTTCCCTTTCAGCTCTGTGACTTCTTCTTCCTCTGCTGGGAGCCCTGTTACTACCTGACACACATGTAGAATGGCTACTTCTTCAGGTTGACATCGTTACAATGTGTCTCTTTATCCTGGAGTCTTAGCTCCTGACTAACAGAAACTCCTCAAGGTTTCTGACCTTTTCCTTCCTGGTCCCCTTTCTTCCCTGCTCCTCAGTTTAATAAAATAGCTGTTGGGAGCACCTGTGGAGATGACCTCAGCCTGGACGCCTGGCTCTGCAGATGGCATAATGTGTAGAATGTGTCCCACAGCGCAGGGACAGCGGGTCAGGGCCTTGGTTACAGATCCTCATCTGGAAACAATCCCACATCTCACAGCCGTTCTCACAGCAAGTTTCCTTTGTTGTGGTAGGCTTCCAAAGGGATCCTTGAACTCGAGAGACTTGCGAATCTCTAAGTAAGTCAGCCCACACCCCCTCCAGGTTTTTTTTTTTTGGCATTGTGGCCCATAAAGTCATTGTCATTGGGTGAATCGTCACTCCTGTTCGTGCTGTCTCTCACAGCCATGGCTGCAGCATGTCTCTCTGAATGACCCATTCCTGGGCTACAGTGAATGACTGCACATCAAGAGCTCCCTCCAGCTGCCACTGTGTCCTCCTCAGAGGGCCACTTTAACTTTTTCTTTGGGAAGACAGGGTCTCCTATGTTGCTCAGGCTGGCCTTGCAGTCCTAGGCTCAAGGGACCCCTCTGTATCAGTCTCTCAAGTGCCAAGGGGTGGACACAGGTCGTGTCAGTTACACTCTGACACGTTTGGAGGGAGGAACAGAGTTGTGTTAAAAATTATTTGGGTGTTAGATCATTTTGTTCCCTTTGTATATATATATATGTGTATATATATATATATATATATATATATATAGAGAGAGAGAGAGAGAGAGAGAGAGAGAGAGCGCGCGAGCGAGAGGGAGAGAGAGCGAGAGAGAGCGCACGAGCGAGCCTTAGCAGTACTGGGGCTGGGCAGACATCAACCCTCTACGCTATCTTGTCTTTCCTGTCGATAACCCCAAGATCTCACTTGCCACATTCCGATAGGCCGACCCTCATGGCTGCCCTTCCCTTCTCTTCTCCCTGAGACTGGAGACCTGGGGTCCTTCAGCACTGCCTACCTCTCCTCTGCCCAGCTATAGGCTGTGGGCATCTTTATTAACTAATCCTGGATAACTCTGGGGTAAGGTCTACACAGTAAAAGCTGGTATCCAGAGCATCCAGGTCTTGGGATACAGTATCAGAACCAGACCAACCCACTGCAGCGCAGGGCTTCCACCATGGACTGTCCCGTCCCGGCCTGCCCATCTTCCCTTGTTGCTTTTGAATCTGTCTTTATCTTCAGAGTTTGTTTCTTATAGCCAGCATAATTAAAGTCGAGTTTTAATTAGTCTGATGACATTTAACCTTACGTTGTAGGCTTTAACCTCTAACTGTCAGTAGTGTAAATCCCGGTCTGTCATTTGTAGCCCTGGCTGTCCCGGAACTCACTCTGTAGACCAGGCTGGCCTCGAACTCAGAAATCCGCCTGCCTCTGCCTCCCAAGTGCTGGGATTATAGGCGTGCGCCACCACCGCCCGGCCTGCTCATGTCTTCAGTTCCTTCTTTTTTCTGCCTTTCGGAATCATTATTTTTAGGGTTCCATTTTCTCTTACCTCGTCTTATTTCGATAGAGCTCACTGGTTCGTCATTTTAATTATTTACAGGTTTAACTTATCATTTGTTTCAAACCATTTTTACCTATTCACATTTAATCTACAAACCTCTTATTATGGTAGATGTTCATTTCCCTCCCTGTGCTTTTTGTTGTCATAATTCTGCCCCTGCATACATTATAACACACACAGTGTGGCCTGCCCTTTGAAATTGTGAAATTGGTTCTCAGTTGCCTGGTGGCGGCGGCAGGCAGCGCACACCTTTAATCCCGGGCAGGGGCAGAGGGGCAGGGGCAGGGGCAGAGGGGCAGGGGCAGGGGCAGAGGGGCAGGGGCAGAGGGGCAGGGGCAGAGGGGCAGGGGCAGAGGCAGAGAGAGGCAGAGGGAGGCAGAGAGAGGCAGAGAGAGGCAGAGAGAGGCAGAGAGGAGAGGCAGAGAGAGGCAGAGAGAGGAGAGGCAGAGAGGAGAGGCAGAGAGGAGAGGCAGAGAGAGGCAGAGAGAGGCAGAGAGAG
>NW_021604612.1:3485308-3550780 GCF_004785775.1 Grammomys surdaster
GAGAGGCAGAGAGAGGCAGAGAGAGGCAGAGAGAGGCAGAGAGAGAGAGGCAGAGGCAGAGGCAGAGGCAGAGGCAGAGGCAGAGGCAGAGGCAGGTGGATCTCCTAGTTTGAGGCCGGTCTGGTTTACAGAGGGAGTTCCAGGACAGCTACCTAGAGAGACCCCCCCAAACACACACGTGTGCACACACACACATGCACACACATGCGCGGGCACACACACAGGCACACATGCACGTGCACACATATGCAAGTGTGTATATGCTCGGGTGGGCGGTGTGAGGACGCCTGGTGTTGTACCTCAGTGTGGTGTGCGTGTTTGGCCTCTGTAGATCTCTGGGTTCAGTCCTCAGCACCAAAACCAAAGAAACAACAAAACATTCTAGAGAATTTAGCATTTTTTTTTTCTTCCTATCCTTTCCAGTTTCTGGTGTAAAACAGTGTCTTCCACCCTGGCTGAGTCTTCCATTCACCCAGACCCACCTTCTGGGGCGGGCTGGGCCTCAGAGCCCACAGGAGACGCTGCACACACATTCCAGCTGCATGCGTTTCCTAAAACACAGTTCACCCACCATGTTTGCTGTCCTCTGCCTACCAGGATAGGTGTGACCAGCCCCTCCGGATGGACACTAGGCTGCCGCTGGGCAGTGCCCTCCCCCCGGCGCCAGGCCTGTGCCCACATTCCTGAGCAGTGAACTCCCCTCCCCCACTCTGAGGGAAACCAGGCAGGCCACACAGTGAGCTGAAACCTTAAGTCCCCACAAGGGGCTATGGTCCGGCCGCAGAGGCTTGTGGCGTGGTCCTTGGCTTTCTTTTTTTCTGTTTCCTTCCTCTTTTTTTAGAGTTAGGGGTCCTGTATTTGGAGGGAGGGAGTAGTAACTAGATCATAGTAAATGGGGCATTTCCTGACATGGGACCGAGAGACTGCGTCTCTGACACTCTCCCACTAAGTGCTCAATGGCAGATCACGATTTGGGGTGCTCACGGAGGATCAGGAGGTGGCATGAACTGAGGTAGAAAGGCAGATCTCTGCTGCAGCAAGAGGCTTGGCCGGGGTCATTCGCTCACTGGTCAGGGTCATAGTTCATTTCTTCTGTGGTGTTCATGAGTATCCGATTGTCCTAGGCTCTGTGCAGTGCTCAGAGGGGCCGAGGGATGTGGTGAGCATGCTGCCCCTGCCCTCCCGGGGCTGTTCAGGGTCTGAGGGATGTCGACCCACACTGTCCGTCCATACTTCTAAGAGCTGATGCTTTGGGAGCGCAGAGAAGCAGGGCCTTAAACCTTACCGAGCCAGGTCAGGGAGGAAGTGGTTCTTTCTACTATTTGTTGTTTAAAGCTCATTTTACTCAGAGCGTGGACGTTTAGAGGAGACAGGTTGTCTTGGGTGGCATCGCCGTAGACAAACATGGACATTTAGAAAGGCTTTCATCTTTTAAGGAGATGGCCGTTCCGGGATAATATTTGTGAGCTTCTAACAAGAGGTCCCCGGCCAACACATTCCTTTTCCGTTAGGTAGGCAAACTGAACCTTTCAGTCCTGGGCTGCCAAAGGAAATCGAGGTGTGAGATTCACCAGATAAGACAAGATTTCACCCGGTAAACAAGACAGGAGGGTGGTCTGTGGAGGAGGGCGGCAGGCGCAGAGGCCTGGAGGGAAGAGGCACATGTGTGTACCTGTGTGTGCCTGAACTCACTGTGACTTGGTACCCTGAGTCAGGCAGCCTGAATCACAAGGGTGAGGACAGTGATCGGTCTCTACTTCCTCTGTAGAATGGCCTTTTAGGGGTGATTGGTCTATGCTTCCTCTGTAGAATGGCCTTTTAGGGGTAACCCTGTTATAGCAGCCGAGCCGAGGCTTGGACATGGGTGTCTGTCACCCTCCAGTGTGATGTGAGTCTTGTGTAGGTAAACACTCTGTAGGTTCAGCTGCACCTGATTCCCCAGCCAGTTCTGAGGGTATGTCTATGGGGGGGCGGGTGAGATTATGTCTGGAAGGGCCTCAGCTTGTAGCAGGAAGGACCTGGCTCCCGATACCATGCTCGGCTTAGTCTTCTTCCTGGAAGAGAGCTGTTGTACCTGGAGCTGCCTGTGGACTGCTGAGACTGTCCTCAGTGTAGATGGAGCAGGCAGAGAGAGGGAACCCTAGTGTCCCTGTGTGCTCTGAGGGTCCTTGGAGCAGGGCATGCACAGCCTCCAGAACTTTCCCAAGGCCAAGAATGACCTGTCTTCAGCAGGAGACAAACCAGTGGTAGGGCACCATATCTTTTTCCAAACTACTTCCCAGGCCCCCGGATCTGCTTCCTCCTGTCTTCCCTGTCTCAGCTGCTGGCTGGCTGTCCTCCTACAGGACACGTGGGGGAGGCATCCTTCCTCTACATCCAACCAGTCAGCAGGTCTGGTTGATTTCTTGTTTCAGTTAGAGCACTGTAACTTTTGTTCTTCCGACTGTGCCCTGCCTCCCTCCCATCCTGCACACACTGGCTGGGCAATCTCAAGGCAGGCCTGGGCCTGCCTTCCCCTGCCAGCTAACCACCCTCTGTGGAAGCCCTTGGAAGTCCAGACTCCGAAGGCCCTGGGCCCTCCCCTCCCCTCTGCCACGCTGGGACTTGCACTCTGGGCTCCGTTCTCTGTCCTGGCCCTTTCCCAGGTTGTTCCTGCCTCTATCTGGAACCCTTTCCCCCTTCTGCTGATTCCTCTGCTCCCACTGTGTAGTGCTGTCTGGTGCAGACCCCGTGTCTTTGTCCTTCCTGTGCTCAGTGGAAGGTATTGGGGTCACCGACTCACCGACTGAGTATTAAGGTATTGAGGTGCAGAGGCTGCCTCCTGTGAGGGATGGACAGACCTCAAGCAAGCAGGTAAACCAGGTACCAGGAGCTCTGTGTGGACACCCTGTGGGATTGGAGTCGTTCTGTGCCATGACCTGTGGTTGCTTGCAGAGTGTGCTCTGCTGGACACGTCCCATTCCAGGACTTCCCTTCACCTGGGGCGGACATGACACCAGAACAGCATCACCCCCAAGCACCACGCTCATGCTGACACGTGAGGCAGTGAGGTGTGAGCACAGGGCCGTGCCGTTAGCCGGGCCGGTGCTGTCTCATCTCCTGTGCAGTGTCACTACTGGGAGTTTCCTCCCCAGAGTAATGTGGTGGGGACCCACATACAGCATGGTTTACAGATCTCCCGGAGGTCATCACGACGTCAGTTGCTGTTGTAAAAATCCTCTTCCTTTCTGGTCTCTGGGGGAGGGGCTCCATCTTTTCTCTGGAGAGGAGAAGACCAGGGAACAGGTAGTCCTTCTGCCCAGGATGGGAGCTGAGCTGAATCAGTAGGAGGAGGAGGAAGATGGCAGGACCGTGTGTAGGCCACACAGCACATGGGTGCCCATCACACTTAATGTCCAGGGCTTCCGGAGTGAGTCCTGAGCAAGCCGTGTTCTGCTGCCTCTCAGAGGCCGAACTTTGGAGTCAGGAACTAGAGGACTTAGTTAGACTCATCTCTGCATCTTCCCCGATGCCAGCATTGTTAGGAACATATGTATTTTGTGCATTGGCCCAGAAGGCTAGCCTCAGACCAGATGCCTGAGGGGGCCAGCCACCCGGGGAGGACCAGCCGCATCATTCCTTGTGTTGGCCGTGAGCACTGAGCTTCTGTGTCCCAAGCACTGGGCTCTTGGATGCCAGTGCTGGGTGATCTTCTGAATTTGGGAATGGCTTTACAGTCAAGGAGAGAGATTGGAGTTTTAATTGGGTCTTAGATGTTAGTCCCAAGTTCCCTTCTCATGTAGCCCAGGCTAGCCTCGAACTCTTAATCTTTCAGTGTAACTTTTTATTATATTTTATTTATGTATTTACATATGTGGGTGTAGTGTGGCGTATGTGTAGACATCGGAGGACAACTAGAGGGAACTGGTTCTCTCCTTCTACCGTGGGAGGACTGAAGTCAGGTCGGCAGGTTTGGGAGCTAGCACTTTTCCATACCCACCACCCATCCATCTCTTCTGAGGGCTGTGTGCTCTGGCGTGGCAGATCTGCTTTACGCTCATGGCCTATTTGTACCCTCAGATGGCTTGCAAAAGGCTTGGGAACCCACAGAGTGTAAGGGACACCAGGATGCCCAGTTGCTCAGGAGGAGACTGTGCTCAGAGGTGCCGTTAGCAGGTGGCGGAGCAGGGACCTGCTGCACGGTCTTAGGTGATTACAAAGTCACACTGCACTTATTACAGAATTTTAAATTTGAATTTCTTAAGCACAAACACAGCTATTAAGTGATTCAGTTGCGGGCTTTAGACTGGACGGGAGTGGGGGCATCTGTGCTTCTCCTTATCCTGCTTCTAAACCTGCCTGTGCTACCTCTAGAACCCCCCCCCCCCAAGGATGAGGATCAGAGGTCATTGCTGAGAGGGATCTTGGAAATCTGTGTGGCCAACCAGTGGCCAAGTGTAACTCCTAATCCACCAAAAAGGCAGAAAGGCTCAAAGAGGTGACAGGTCACAGCCAAGAGTGTCAAGGACAGATGTACCCACACTTGAGCCTGTGATGTCCAGTTAGAGCAGCCCGGCCTTAGGCCTGGCCTCTGCCCAGCCCACCCACCAGCTCTGCATGGAGCTGTATGCAGGCATGCACCACACTCAAACATACACACTTATTTACCACACTCACACACACACATGCACGCACACATCTGTACACACACACACATATACACACACAGTGCTACCCTTGGCTCCTAGGATAGCAGTCACTGGTATCTTTTTGGGTTTTTATTAACATACATTAAATATACATGATATGTTTAGCCATGGCATTTTATGTGTATATAACGTCTTATCATATTTACCCACCACCACCCCCCTTTTGCTGACTCCCCCTGATCTCCTGGTCTTTGTCAGTCTTCCGGTGAGCTAATGGTGAGCTAACGAGTTCTAGTAGGCTTGCTTACAGGAGCGCAGGTAAACGCTCGTTGACTGGAGCATGGACACTTTCTCAGTGACTCCACTGTGGAAGAGTGCCTCTCCCTTCCTCAAGCGTTGATTGCTGGTAGCTCCTCAGGGGAGCGTGGGAGCCTCCGTACCCTATTCTCATAGTGCCTTTTGGCAGAGGACCTGGGTATTACTAAGGCCAATGTTACGGTTGTTCTTTGTGTCTGGGTTTGAGTTTGTCCTATTTGGAACAGGAAATCTTGTTAACAGTCAGGCAGTTTGGACCGTTCTTATCCCAGCTTGGGCATCATCTAGGTGTGTCTCAAAAATTGGTGTGGGCCCTCCACCAAGGGATGACATCCACAGAGGCAGGGATCACAGTTTGGGGTACAGCATGAAGGAGAAGAGGACAGAACCTTCCCTGCTTCGTAAAGGAGAAATGATTTACCTCAGGTGATTTACCTCAGGTCAGTAGTGGAGCGGGTGACTGACTGGTCAGCTCATTGACTTGTGTGGTGACCATATCCTGTCTGGGCACCAAGACGGGTGGGAGAAATGGTTGCCCTGGCTGACAGAGGTCACCTCCTTAACTGCTGGGCCTCTGACTCACATGCGAGAGAGTTGTGGGATTCACAGTTGTCGCATTTGTCCTAGAGTTTACCAGGAGTACCCTAGACAGCTGTGTTCCATACATGGCCCAGCAGGAAGTTCAGGTGCTTTAGATTAGATGTACTCCAACTTGGCCCAACCCCCAGTGAGCCATCTCTTCCACACTTCATTCTGGACAGCATGCTATAGGACACACCTGAGGGTCAGGAGACATGTCAGCCTACCTGGACAGCCGCCCAGCTTCCCTTCAGAATGTGGCTTCTTTCAGAAGACTGTCTCTATGGTTCAAAATCCAACATACAAACAAGCTTTTGGAATGCTCCCTGTGTGTACACTGGGGACTTCCTGTGTGATATTTCTGGGCGTTTCAGCCAGGCGCTGCCTTTACCATCTGTCCTCGTTCTGCTGGGTTGGGTTCCCTGAGCCCCAGACTGTCTCTTGCAATAAAATCCAAATTGGGGATGTGGTGGGTCCCACCCTGCTCTGTCCCCGTTGGTCTCCTGGGGTAGCCAGCTGGGAGGGCAGGCCGGCTGAGCCAACCCAAGCAGGAGCTATGGATCTGCCTCTGCCTCTGAAGCCAGTGCACAGACTCCCTCAGTCAGGGTATCTGTGAAGGCTGCCGTGTGCTTGGCTCGAGGCTCCAGCTCAGGGTTGGTGGGCTTCTTGCAGGCTGGTCACATGACCTTACTTCCTCCTCCCCTGCATCTTCCCCAGCATGTGAGCCTGTGTCAGGCAGGCCGAGCCCACAGGTCCCTGACACACTTTGTTTCAGGAAAGCCTGTTTTCCGCTTTCTCCTGCGAGGTTTCCCAGCATGACTTTGCGGCCACCATGTGCTTCCGTGCTGTCCAGGAAGAGGCCGATTCCCCACTGTGAGGGTTGGAGAAGATCTTCCCTTCTAGTGGGACCTGCCTTACCCTTTCAGAATAGGGACAGGCGGGAGCTGTCCTCCCTTTGTGGGAGGCACTGTCACCCCACCAGGGCCTCACGCTGAGTTTTCAGGTCACCTGTGAGCAAGTGAGGCACTTGTGGGCAGGAAACTGGGAAGAGTCGGCGAGCCTCTGTGCGTGGGATGGCTCTTTTTCAGGAGGTGCCAACTGTCTGTGGTGACACCAGCTGTCAAGGGGCCCCGGCATTTCCTGGAGTTCTGAGCTCAGCAGATGGCTTCCTAAAATTGTGACACTGAGGAGACCCGGGGTCGGATGGTGTCAGTTCCTCTAGGGAAGCAAACATGTCATTGAGGGTTGAGGAGGGAATGCTGTGGACAGCTGGCCAGCTGCCTCCTCTGCTTCCTCATTCCTTAGAGCACCTTGGCTATCCAAGATGGCTGTTTCAACTCAAATTGTGACGCCAAGGGTGTGTGTGGGGTCCTGAGGCCTCCAGGCTCTCTCTCATTCAGCACTGCGTACATATGGGGAGACTTGAGGGCACCATCTGGAACCCACCTGAGTTGATTTTTTTTTTCACAGTAAAAGCAGATTGTCACATAAGTCAGTACTTGATGACTGCTGGCCAACCGTGGGTGACACTGCACCTCTTCATTGATTGTACATCAGGCCAGGGATGAGGCCAAGGTTAGCTCTCGGCGGAGTCGTCTCTTACCCAGGCATGCTTGTGCCCTTGCGGGAACAGCATTTATAGAGGGCGAACCTGGAGTTACTTGATGTGTGTGCGTGTGCGTGCGTGCGTGCGAGTCTGCGTGCTTGTGTTCAGGCCAGCTGTCTGTCTCACCCTTATTTGACTGGTGTGGCGTGTGTAAGAGAGCTCTGTCTGTCTGCCTGTGGACAGATTGATCTGGGAGGCTGCGGGTCTGTGCCTGGGAACCTTGCTTTGCTTGGCAGGGCTCGGACGGGAGCAGCTGCAGTGTGATTGGAGGCCAGGAGGAAAATGCTTGTGCAAGTTGACCTGGTGTACCGTAGGTCAGGCTAGGTGTGCTGGAAGAGTTGTTTCTCCCTTCCTGAGCAGCTGCTTCGCCTTGTAGCCCTGTCCGCGGGCCCTCTGTGGCACTCTGCAAGTTTTCCAGCTCTTTCCTGGCCTAACTTCTTAGGCAGCTCCAGTTCAAAGTCCCAGGGCTCTCAGGCCCAGCTGCAGTGGGGAGGAGTGGGGAGGAGTGGGGAGCACTGCAGGCCCCTGGCTCCTCTGCCCCGCCTCTGCTGGGGAGTGAGTTGGAGGCTGCTGGGCTCAGCTGATCTCCGTGGAGGACTTGGAATGAACCCCAGGCATAAACGAGTGAGGTCAGTGGTTTTGCTCAGCAAGAAGGCCCAAGTTAGTGACGACCTGCCACAGCTCCCAGGATTCCTGGCTGCCGGCCCTGGCTCCAGCTCCTTCCCCGTGCTGTTCCAGGGGACATGGCCATCAGTGATGCAGATTTATGTACCATGTGCCTCTCCACTAGAGTGGGAGGCCCACATCATTTTACCGCCAGCCACCACGATGACTTTCTCCAAGCCTCCCACCCGGTACTCACAGTGAGCTCTGCGAGGTACCAAGTGGTAAGCGGAAGCTCCTAGCCGTCTAGTAAATTGTCACCAGGCCGGTGAGCAGTGGATTCATCTGTGTTTCTATTGGGGAGGCTGTTATCTCCACTGTGGCACAGTGCCCGGGGTGGGGTGAGGGTGGGTGGGGTGGGGGGTGGGCTACCAGAAGGGTGTACAGAGAGCCACGTGGCACCAGAGCAGCCCAATCTGTGACACTTACAGTGTGGCTTTATGTGTGGACAGTGGGGGCCTTGTGGTGCTTCGTAAAACTGTGCACTGAAGGCCCCAATGTGTGCAAAGGAAAAGGACTCTCGGAAGCCTCTGTCTGTCTGTCTGTCTGTCTGTCTGTCTGTCTGTCTGTCTCACTGCAGTCTCACTGCCTCTAGAACCCAGCCTGGCTAGTCTGAGTCAAGGCAGTGATTTCAGCTTCTTGTTTCTGGGTTCACTTGGTCCTCAGAGGGCCTTCTGGGTTTCCCTTAAGGTTTCGTGGGCTCTGTCTTCCTTTGTCTCCTGGAGGTATGAACATCCAGGTAACAGGCAGATGGAGGAGGGAGAGGTTCCGACTGCAGTTCTGCATTTGATATTGTTTGTAGCGAGAGACACAAACATGGCTGGGAAAAGGCGGGGAGGGGATGAGGGGGTGGGGCGTCCCAGTCCTACTAAAGAGGAAAGATCGAGGCCAGAGCTGGGAGTGAGGGCACTTTGGTTTCCTGTTCTGAGAGGCTCAGAGATGGGAGTGTCAACTCCAGGGCTTGTCCTTACAAAGAAGGCGGTGGGGGGTTTGTCCTCCATAGCTGTGGCCTTATACTTGAGGGTTCAGAACGATCTGGAGCCAGAAAACGCAGCTCAGTGCTGCTGGCCTTGCATTGCATGAGGATCTAAGTCCTGCACTGGGGGAAAAGAGGAAAAGAAATATTTTAAAATCACATCTGTCGGAGCTGGAGAGACGGCTTAGCGGGTTAAGAGTATGCACAGCTCTTGCAGAGGACCTGAATTTGGTTCTCAGGACCCTCCCTCTGCAGCTCCCCGGGGATCCGACGCCCAAGATGGGCTCTGCAGGCACATAACATACACTGTGACCTAACTTACCTGCCACCCACACGGTGAGGCGAGAGAAGCGACTCCACAGTTGTCTTCTGACTTTTACGTGTGCATGTGTGCACGAACACACACATAGATATAAAAGATAGTAAATAATTCTTTAAAGATTTATTTTGCCGGGCAGTGATGGCGCATGCCTTTAATCCCAGAACTTGGGAGGCAGAGGCAGGCAGATTTCTGAGTTCGAGGCCAGCCTGGTCTACAGAGTGAGTTCCAGGACAGCCAGAGCTACACAGAGAAACCCTGTCTCAAAAAACAAAAACAAAAAGCAAACAAAAAAAAAGATTTATTTTATGTGCATAACTATTTTACATACACATGTATGTGCACCATATGCATACCTGGTGCCTGAGGAAGCCAGAAGAGGGACTCAGGCCCCTTGGGATTTGAAACCCCACATGGGTGCCGGGAACTGAACCTGGGTCTTCTGCAAAAGCTGTGCACACTTTTTTTTTTTTTTCTCCAGACAGGGTTTCTCTGTGTAGCCCTGGCTGTCCTGGAACTCACTCTGTAGACCAGGCTGGCCTTGAACTCAGAAATCGCCTGCCTCTGCCTCCCAAGTGCTGGGATCAAAGGCGTGCGCCACCACTGCACAGCTAGTGCAGACTCTTAACCCTTAAAAAAATCCCAGCTACTCAGGATGCTGAGTCCGGATTGAAAGCTGACGGCAGCAGCCTGAGGGATACAGAACTGTGTCAGGACAGAAGTCAAACTGAACCGTTACAGACCCAGGAAGGTGTGCTCGGGCTATCTGCACACACCACACCATTCCATATAGAGGACCGAGCAAGGAAGACTTGCAAGCCCAGGATTGTTTTGTGACTCGGCTCTTTCCCTAGCACACATTCTCCCCAGCCCTTCCCTGAGAGGCCTGAAAGGGTGAGAGGAAGTTCACACAGAGAGCCTGAGTCTGGGGAGGGAGGGGTGAGGGTGAAGTGTGGACCCACACAGAAGAGGTGGGCTTTTAGTTGGGAGTGGTGCTGTAGACTTGCTATCCTAGCACCAGAGCAAAGCAGAGCCCAGCTGAGCCAGGGCTCAGGGCCAACCTACATTGTGTAAGGAGCCACAGCTTCAAAACAAAGTGTGTGTGTGTGTGTGTGTGTGTGTGAGAGAGAGAGAGAGAGAGAGAAGAGAGAGAGGGTTCAGGAAGTTCAAACCATCTCATCTACTGGAAGTGGGCTTAACAGAACCCAGGGAGGTGACGGAGACTCTGAGAACGGGCTAAGCCTGGTTTTTGATGTTCGAGACCATATTGTTGGCTGCAGATGATACAAAGAAGGAGGGACTGTGACATGGGGAGGCCCAGTGGGGACCAGAGGAGGGTAGCCAGGTGAGCGGAAGCCTTTCTCAGTTGTTTTGGGCTGCGTTCACCAGTCAGAATTTGACGAGTAAAGAAAGAGCAGAGGAACTGGTGTCTCCGAGTCCGTCCATAAACACTGTGGAGAGATTACAGCTCATCCCAGAAACAGGCAAACTTTTGAACTTTTTGTTCAGGTCTCCGTCTCCGTGGGGCCAGAGATGACTCACAGCGGGGCCCCTCCTAACCTCTGTTGGTGATTAACAGGGGGGGGGGCAGCCAAGGAGCCGCCCTGCTTGCTAGGCTGGAGGCTCCTGTGCTTGGAAGAGCCCAGATTGCAGGAAGGGCCTGGAGTCATGCTGGAACAAACCAGGGACATTTCCAGAACAGGAATCCCCTGGGCGCCAGTCAACAGTGCACACCTTGAATCCCAGCACTAGGGAGGCAGAGGCTGGCCGATCTGAGTTCAGGACAGCCTGGTCTACAGAGTGAGAGCAAGTGCCAGAGCTACACAGAGAAACCAAGGGAGTGGGGAGTTTGTGTGGGGAGTTTAGAGTCTGTGGGTGAGTTGAAGAGGTACGTGTAAGATCTGACCAAGGAAGTGTGTCCAGGGCATTCTGGGGCTGAGGGGGAGGGGCTCTCAGGATGAGTTCTTAAGGTTGCTGTTTCCTCACCTAGGTGTGTGGCTGGATCTGGCTGCAAGGGACGTATAGACACGGATTTGGAAAGGGTGTGTATGTGTTTGTGTGTGTGTGTGTGTGTGCGCTGAGTACCTACTTCATAAGAACCCTGGTAGAGTTGGGCGTCTGCCTAGAGCTCAGGTTGACCTCACAGAAGGCCTCCAGCCTTTATTTTCTTCTGTCCCCTCTCACCTGTGCCTTGTGCCCTTGAGTGCAGTGTCCAGTAAAGAAAGGGGAGCAACCTGCACACTCCAGATTGTGAGCCTCTGGCACTCGGGAGCTGGGAAGAGGCAGCTGTACCAGGCGGCCCTGCCTGCTGCAGGCTGGAAACCTCTAGACCTTTTTCCCTGGTTTCCTGTTTGTCACCCAGCCCACACTTCCTTCAGGGCAGCTCCTGTTGAGCAAGGCGTGAGTCAGCTAGAGAAGCATGGCAGGGCGAGCCTTCACAACCTGCAGGCATGGCTGTTAAATATTCAGATGACACTCGGCTGTTGAGCCGGCTCTCCTGCCCTCTGGGGTTCAGAACTTGGTAGTGCCTTGGAGTGAGACAAAGTCTTGAGGAGCTCAACGGTTGTAGACATCTCATCTCCTGTTTTCCTCCTCAGAACCTGCTCAGAAATGAGGGCAGCTCAAAACTATGTCCATCTGATTTGATAGGACCCTGGGCAGGCAGACTGAAACAGGACAGCCCAGTTCCTCCTCTGTTCTCGAAGGCTGAGTTCCTACTGCGTGTAGAGGCCTTAGGTCCCTAGGCTGGGTAGGTACAGAGATCTGACTTCTCATGTAATGGCTCTTGCTGGTCTTCCCTGAGGGTAGGACGGACCAGGATAAATATACCCGGCTCTCCATTCCTGGGGAGTTACTCACTGAATAAAAGTACCCCGCTGTGGGTTAGATTACCTCTGCTCTAACTGTTCTTGGGCTCTGGCGGCTTGAGGGGACAGGGACTGGGCGGGAGCCATGGGTGGGGGAGGGGCAGGTCTGCCGCCTGCTCCTTCCTCCTTTCAGAGGGAGAAGTCTCACCCAAGGGGAGAGAAGGTGGATATCCCTGAGCTCCTCGAGCTAACTCCATCCTTGGTAAAGCTGAGCCCACCCACTGCGTTCACCCCGCTGTCTGAGCAGCTGTAAGGGCCCTTAGGCTACTACCTGGGCTGCCCGGGTGACCAGCAGGGGACTGAGCCCTTTTTTGTGAATAAACAGGGTAGACAAGCTCCTTAAGCACCCTCTGGATCCAGACAGCAGGTACTTAGGGCCTAATTCTGTCTGGCTGAGAGTCAGGTCTCACACAACATTGCAGGCATAGACTGCAGGCCCCTGGGAAAGCCCCCAGCTGTGCAGCCCCTTGCTGCCCAGGGACTCTGGAGGCATGTGACTGCTCCTTCCATCTGACACAGGAAGATGTTGGGAAGAACTGCTGTGGATGTTCCTGGCCAGGCCTCAGGGGTACAAGGCATGGTGAAGTGGGCCTGCCTGAGAACCAGCTCTCTGCTTCAGCATGGAACTGTGGACAGTGGGCCCTGGCATGGCGAAGGCCCAGGCAGGGCAGCCTAACTGGAAAGGGCTGAGAAAGGTGGCTCAACACTTGCTGTTCTAGCCGTGGGTTCAGACATAGAGATCTGATGGGGAGGTGTATTAGTAAGGGTTCTCCAGAGGAACAGAACTTATCCAGTGAGTATATGAATATATGAATATGTAACTACATATATATTTATTTTTATACTTATTAGAGTGACTGACAACTGTAGTCCTGCTAGTCCGACAATGGCTGTCTACCATCAAGAATCCAGAAGTTGTTTAGTCCACAGGGTTGGCCACCTCAGCTGGTTTTAGGTATACACCAGTGTGTGTGTGTGTGTGTGTGTGTGTGGTCCCTGCAAACACCCAGGCAGGCAGAGTAACTATCCTAACTGTTGCATAGCTTAAGGGCCTAGGGGAGGGTCTGGTGTGGTCTAGGTCCTTGGAGAGGCCATGTCTCCCCTAGGGATGGGTTTTATTGGCTGAGAAACAGTGTTCAAGATAAAGGTCTAGAGAGGTAAAGGCATAATAGCCTGGGGGGTTGGGGTATGGGCTGGCCTCACAGATCACCAGGATATTAGCTACACCCACTCCCAGCCCTCTGGGTGGAAAACAGGTACACATCCTTTCTCTTAACGAGATGAACCTGTGTGTGTGTGTGTGTGTGTGTGTGTGTGTGTGACACACTCCTGGCTTCCCTGGTTCAGGGACCTTGTGTCCTCCACACGCCAGAATCCCTAAGAAGAACAATGCCAGTAAGGAGTGGACTTGCCAGCAGGCAGGAGCGGGGACAGTTGGGAGAGGCTCCTTCTTCCATGTCCTTTATGTAAGCTGCCAGCAGATAGTGTGGTCCAGGTTAAGGGTGGACCTCCCCACCTCAGAAGATCGAGGGCCTGGAGAGATGGCTCAGTGGCTGAGAGCACTTCCAGAGCCTACTAGTTCAAAATCTAAAAACAAACAATCCAGGTTGAAACTGGGTTTTTCTACTTCAAATCATTTAATTGAGGGAAAATTCCTCACAGGTGTTCCCCCACCTGGGTTTTCATTAATTTCAGTCAAGGTGACAACCAAGGACAGCCATCACAGGTGTCTCCCCAAGGCCTTGTTTTGGGCAGAATGATGCCCTGACTGCTGTCCCAGCACCAGATATGGCGACGTTCTTTGTCCTAAGAGTTGAGGGTCCTCTAGTAGGGCACTCTTGCCTGCTCAACACCTCCCATTTACTGACTGTGCGATGATTCAACCCCAGTGCCCAGTAGGCACTTTATGCTGGTTTTCTGACCTGAATCCTAAGCTTAAAATTCCTGGAAACATGGGGCAGGCGAGGGAGCTGAGGCACAGGCCCCTGTGCAGGCAGTTCAGCCAGCGAGCAGGCAGCGTGTCTCTACATCCCTGCGTGCAGGCTGTAACACCCAGACACCTGGGGAGTGGCTGGGGCCCCAGCTCCGGCCACAGAACTTAAGGAGATCACCATGCTTGGCACCTGACCAGCATCAGGACACTGCCCTTTGACAGATTTTATCACATACCTAAGATGTGGCTGGGGACAGCCAGGACAAAGGGGCACAGCTTGGGAACGAGCTCTGCATGGGAGTTGGGGTGAGAAGGCTTCGCCGATTGTCCCCTGGGCTGCCTTTCAGCAGGGGTCGAGATGGAAGGAAGGGAGGAGGCTTGCCAAGCAAGAGTGCTGAGGTGCTCACCACCAAGTCTGACAACCCAAGACCAGTCCCTGGGTTCCATATGATACAGGGAGAGAACCGCCTCCCTGAAAGTTGTCTTCCGGCCTGCACGTCACCCCTCGGCCTGCACGTGCTCCTCCTCCTCCTCCTCCTCAAGTGACCAGTCCTCTGTTGAGTGCTGTGCTCCAGTGCAGGCTCCCGGCCTGAAGCTGATATTGCTTCAAGCTGTAGACTGATCAAGGCACAGCTCTAAAATAGAGCTGGGCTGCTCATGCCCTGTGTTTACAGAAGAGGTGGTGGTGGAAGAGTCTGAATGTGTCCCTCTGGGTTGTGGGACTCCTGAACTTGTGCCACGCTCCTCCAACTGCGCCTCCAGATGTCCCGATTTGCATGCCCAGGGTCTTGACACTCAGGCTGGTTTCTATGCCAGCTCTGTGCCTCGGGCTCTAGTTTCTCTTGAGACTGAAACTTCTCACTATGGCTGGGGACTCCCTAGTCTTTCCCCGGCTCAGCAAGAAAATTCTGCGGTTACATGAGGTTATCCCTGATGGCAGGAAGGTGATGGACCAATGGCTCCCTCTGGTGGTCAGCAGCGGATGGCCTGCATGCTTACTCAACAGTGCTTGCATAGCGCCCGTGTTTTTTGTGCCCCTGGCTAGCTGGTACTTTGCACCCTGCCCTTTGTCCATCCATACCCAGGGCTGGAGAGTCCTGCCTGTCCTCTGCTTTTCCCCTCCAGTGGGTTCAAGCCTCTGGCCCAGGCTTTAGTTGAAATGGTGTCAAGCCCGGACCCAACAATTTAGTGGCGTGATGCTGAAAGCACTCTGAGGCACCCCAGCTCTGGGTCCTTTAGCATGGGAGAAGCAGAGTGGAGGTGGTGGTGGATCTGTGTCTGACCTCTGTGCTAGAGGAAGGGGCCGTTGCAGTGTGAATTGTCTATTTAGAGCTAGCAAAAGCTGGCAGCCATGGCTGAAGTCTGGGGAATACTGGCAGGCAGGGAGGCAGCTTCCTGAAGCCCCATCCTGGCTGTGTTTACTCAAGCCAGGGGAGGAGTTTGCTGTGCTTCAGGGACTTTAGCCTTTACCAGTTAGTGACCTATGGGAAATGCTAGGCGGTTACAGCACAGGGCCCAGAGCCTCAGGGTCTGTGTTTCGGCTGCCTCCTATATTGCCTTAGAACTAGTGAGGGGCCCTGGGTCACGGGGACTCCAAGCCCTGTTCAAGTAAGGGTGCAGAGAGAAGAGGAAGCCATGTCAGAGGTTGTGCTTGGGTAGGCACCTGCCAAAGTTCCTCTCTCTCAGGTAGGCAAACATTTAGAGGAGAGCGGGGAACAGTGTGCTTTCTCCTTGGCACATGCACACACATGCATGCACGCATATACATATATACATAGTGTTTTGAGTGATCCTTTCTTTTTCTTTGTTTTTGTTTTCTGAGGTAATGTTTCTGTGTATAATCCTGCCCTCCTGGATCTTGCTATGTAGACCAGGCTGGTCTTGAACTCGGATCCGATTGTCTGTGCCTCCTGAGTGCTGGAATTAAAGGTGTGCACCACCATGCAGGACTTTGAATGCTCCTTGCTTACTCTGTGGCTTTGGTCCAGACTGTTTTCATGGCTGAACCCGGTTTTACTCAGGAAAGACTAAGGAGGGTCTTTTTTCTAGGTGTCACAGAGTAACTAGGTCTGACATTTGGCAGCTGATGCATTTTTACCGTGGGCCAGCCCTTGTAAATCTCTGATACTGCAGAGTGAGGATTATTCACGTCGAGGCCCAGAGAGATAGCTCAGTGGGTAACAGCATTTGCTAGGCAAGCCCGACGTCCCCAGCTCCCGCGTAAACCCGGGCAGTGGTGTGTATCTGCTGCCCCAGCACAGAAGCTGACATACGCAGTGCAGTTCCTGTCACAGACGGGAAGGGGAGGGCGGGCGCTTGCATGCAGTCCCCTGACCACCACGCTCATGTACAAGTGCACACGAGTAAATAATAAATAAGGTAAATTGGAAAATGGTTTTTACGTGTATGGGTGTATTAAATGCCCACAGAGTCTGAGAGGGTGTTGAATTTTCCTGTCACTAGAGTACAGGTGGTTGTGAACCGCCTCGTGGCTGTTGGGAACTGAACCCAGGTCCTCTGCGAGAGCAACCAAGTGCTTTTACTGTGGAGGTATCTCTCCAACACAGACACCTGACTGATCAGACTGGGCTTTAAAGACAAGAGGTCAGTAGTCCTGGAGTTGAGCTGGGTCCGAGTTCAAGGCCCGGTCCTTCCATCTGGTACTCACATGGCAGACGGCTCTTCTGTAAGCTTTGAATGAGTCTTTTTCCTTGTATTTAAGATTGACTTTTAAGTATGTATATGTCTCTGTGTTTGTGTGCGTGGGTGCAGGTGCCTGCAGAGGCCAGAGGCTTTGGAAACCCCTATAGCAAGATATAAGCTGCCTACTGTGGGTGCTCGGAATCTACCTTGGGGTTTCTGCATGAACTGTCTGTGCTCTTAACCCCCCGGGCTGGCTCTTCAGCCTCCTTATTTTTTTTTTTTAAATTATATTGTGTTTATTGTGTATGCGTTTCTGTGTGTGAGTGTGTGTATGTGTGTGAGTATGTGTATGTGTGCATGTGTGCGTGTGTGCGTGTGTGTGTGTGTGTGTTGGTCAGAGGACAACTTTCAGGGGTTCTCTTTCCTTCTCCCATTTTGGGTTTTAGGGATCCAACTCAAGCCATCAGATTTAGTAGCAAGCATGGTAAGCCATCCCGGTGGCCCCAAACCTCTCTTCTTCATAAATTGGAAGGGAGGGAGGGAAACAAGCAATCTGGGGAGGGAACTCAGCGGCTGGAGTGCTTGATGTTCAACCCCAAGGACCAGAGCTCCTCAGTTCCCACTGCAAGCGTCCTGCGTGTGCCGACTGATGCCCGTCTGTAATCTCAGTGCCGATCAATGCACATCTGTACTCAGTGCCGTGCAGGTGGGAACAGGCGGATCCCAGGGACTCGGTGGCCAGTTTAGCGAACCCCCCTTTCAGAAAACAAGGTGTGGAAGCTAGCCTGGTCTACATAGAGAGCTCTAGGACAGCCAGGATTACCTAGAGAGACCGTATGTATCTTTAAAAACAACAGAAGCTGAGTGGTTGAGAATGGGAACTGTAAGCCTGGTGACCCAAGGTTAACTTAGAACCCTACAAGAGTGGGAGGTGAGGACCACCTCCACAAAGTTGTCTTAGGAGCCAGGCGGTGCTGGGGCACGCTCTTAGTCCCAGCACTTGCAAGGCAGAGGCAGGTGGATCTCTTGAGTTCAAAGCTCTGGTCTGCAGAGCAAGTTCTAAGACAGCCAGGGCTACAGAGAGAAACCCTGTCTCAAAACAAACAGAACAACAAAACAAACAAAAACAAAAAGTCTCAGACACATACAATATAAAGAAACAAATCTTAAAACAAAGCAACAAAACCCAGCAATCTACAGAAACAAAATGGAACACGATAAAGAACGTACCTGACCCTGACTTCCAACCTCCACACAGGCTCGAGCTGGTGAGCAAAGCATGTGTACGTGAACACACCCACACACACCGCACACACGTGGGCACACACACAGGAAAGAAAACAAACAAATGGAAAAAGCTCGTGGAAGTTGAGTGTGATAACTGAGGCAGGAGAATTGAGAGTTTGGGGCCACCTGGTTTACATAACCAGGCTCTGTCTCAAGCCCAAGCATTAGGCTGTACCCTAGTACAGGTGGAGTCGACTATGCACAGGGCTCTAGGATCTACCTCTAGCACCATAAAATAGAAAAAAAAAAATCAAGCCAGAATCCATCTCATACAATAAATCCAGACAGGGGATCTCAGCGCGCTGCAGGGCACAGGGAAGTGATGTGTGGGCAGCAGCATCCCCGATTCACTGTCTAGCGGGGAAGGCTTTTGTCTGCCTCGGAGGATTTGGAGCCCAAGGAACTGTGTGATGGAGGACTTGGGCAATGGGGACTCAGCTTAGCCCACTGTGTCACTGTTGGGGAGGATGACTGGTCCCATAGGTGACGCTTCTGGCCCTGGTAACGGTTCAGGACTGGAGCTGCTCTCGGCAGCCCACCAGGGCTGTATCTGTTGCCTTCTCTGTGGTGGACTGCAGGGATTCCCAGTAGCCTCAGTCCAAGATGGAGAAAGAGGGGTTCCGCCTACTGTGGGTTGGGCCCAGAGGAAATGGACAGCAGGTGTGGCCCTAGAGACACCTCTGGGATTGGCCCTGGACGTTAGTTCCTTTTATGCCCTTACCTAGACACATATAGACTACCCCCGTAGTTCCGGTTTGTTGGAGACAGGAAGTCAGAACTCCTCCAGGGGACCTGGAAGGGGAGGAGCCTCAGGAGCTGAGGTTTTCCAGCAGTAGGAGGCTGGGACCCAGTGTCCGGGCCTCGGAACAGTTTCTCTTCCAGCTGTACGGCAGGAGCCAGGGGTAGGTGTACCCACCTTAGTGATGCTGGTAAGCAGGGCCACTGGGAGACAGCATGGCCTCACAGGTCTCATGAGGTTCTCTCTGAGTGGGAGTGGGGCTGGGGACAGGGCTGCAGCAAAGGTCAGACTGACAGCCGGGGGCCTCCCTAGGCTTGGGGTCTGGAATTTGGGGAGTCTGAGGAGTCACGTGACCCTGTCCTTTCCTGCCCTGTTATCTGGGGCAGGTACCCAGAGCTTCCAAGTCCACTCCTCTCAGCTCTAAAGAGAATAGTTGTAGCCTTTTAGGTCACCAGAAGGGTCACCTGTGACCTTGTGTGTAAACGCCTCACATGCTCCCTATAGACGTGATGAGTGCGGTCACTGCGTTTGTGATTGTCACTCAGGAGGCCAGGGAAGCCGGTCACTAGAGGCTGAGTGAGCATAAACAGGTCAACGAGCAGTCCAGGAGGAGGGTGTGGCATTCGGGGCTGGACTCTACCCAGGCCGTAGCCCTGTGGAGGGTTTCAGCACAGGAGGAGGAAGGCCGGAAGGTCAGTACCCACAGCTCCTGCCTCTGTAGCTGTATTCTTGTCAAGAACCTGGGTCCCTGTAGGCTACCGCATGCCGGGGCAATGGTAGCTTGTGTTTGAGGGCCGATTGGGCCCCTGCGTTAACAGTTAAACAGTCTGGGGCCCCGGAGCCTCTAGGGCTGGGCTCTTTGCCAGTTGGCAGAGGCAGTCAGCAGAGCCGCCTTGCCCCCAGCTTGTTGAGGGGGTGGTGAATACTGAGCTGGCTTCATGCCAGCCCCCCAGCCTCTCTGCATACCTTATCCGTAGCCTGGAGCCTAAGGAGGGGCTTAGGGCATGGAATTCTGCTCCCCGTTGACCTGGAGGACAAGTGCACCCTAGGGCCACCTCCTGGCCTGGCTCTGTCTACCCAGCCCCTCCCTGTACTGTGGCGTGATTTGGGACTTCCCCCTACCTGGTTCCCCCAGTCACCCTGTGGAGTCAAGAGTTCCAGACGGGCATTTCTAGCTTACACCAGCCTCAACACAGGCCTGTCGGGAGGAATGCAGAGACAGGCACCTAGCCCCTGAGGGAGGAGCCCAGAGAAGGCCTCCAAAGCACGTTCAGTCTGGGCTGGGGACAGGGCAGCAGGTGTGAGAACCTGAGGTTCAGGAAGGCAGGGCACCGTCCATCCCCGGGAAGTTCCCGGTAGGGCCGGCGCTCACTGGTGGACACCTTTTCTTTGCAGATGCCCTACTGGCAGACTTGGAATCTACCACCTCCCACATCTCCAAACGGCCAGTGTTCTTGTCAGAGGAGCCCCCCTACTCCTACCCAACTGGAAATCACACATACCAGGAGATTGCAGTGCCACCTCCGGTCCCTCCGCCCCCATCCAGCGAGGCCCTCAATGGCACGGTCCTGGACCCCTTAGACCAGTGGCAGCCCAGTGGTTCCAGATACGCTCACCAGCAGGTAAGGGGTAGGCATCTGAGAAGCCCTCAGGGACTTAGGGGGAAAAGGAGCTGATCTACCAAGGCCTGTGTCAAGCCACTGGAGAAATGAGGCTGGGGGAATGGCCTCTCCCCAGCCATACACGGTCCTTCCTATGCACCATGTGAGGGACCAGTGACCAAGTATTAATCACCTGACAGCCTGTGGAAATTCCCTGGTGAGACAGGCTGTAAGCAGGAGCTGCCTGAGGGCCGGCTGCTCCTCGCTCCTGTTCCTGTCTCTCTTCAGGGACAGGCCTGATTGTTATTCCCTCCGCAGCCACCATCCCCATCGCCTGTGTACAGCTCCAGTGCTAAAAATTGCAGTGCCTCCAACCCCCAGGACGGCGTCGTCGGCTCCCTTTGTTCCCGGGCAGGCGAGGAAGAGCACGTCTACAGGTACAGAGCCAGTACCCACGCCAGCCCCTGCTTCTGGGAACCTCTAGGTCATTGGCTTAGCTACAGAGGCCTGGAGGCCCCTACCATGCCCTGTGCCTGTCAGCCGGCTCCCTCTGCCACCTCCCAGACACCTCCCAGCGGTGGGCTGGGCTCTCGCAGCATCTGTGTGGTTGAGGAACTGAAGCAAGGCTTCCTTCCTCCTCTCTCACCACATTCCTTCCCTGCCCTCCCTCCTCCTCCTCCTCCTCCTGGCTGAGGAGACTTGTGACGGTCCACCTCTTGGGCCTTGAGCAGTCTGGGGACTGCTGCATCCAGTGTAAGGTGGAGCGGTCTCACTCCTCTCCTCTGCTTCTTGAAGTTTCCCCAACAAGCAGAAGTCCGCGGAGCCCTCGCCTACCGTCATGAGCTCCTCGCTGGGCAGCAACCTCTCCGAACTTGACCGGCTGCTACTCGAGCTGAACGCGGTGCAGCACAGTCCTCCCGGCTTCCCCGCAGGTACTGCCGGGTGTCCAGGCCGGGTGCGAGCCTCCGGGTCCCCAGAGGACTGAGGGATGAGCAACCATGTTGTCTCCTTTTTTCTAAGATGAAGCCGAATCAAGCCCCCCATTGCCCGGAGCCCTGAGCCCCCTTTATGGCATCCCAGAAAATAACAGTCCCCTTGGGGGCAAAGCGGGGCCCCTCATGAAAGAGAAGCCAAAGCGAAATGGAGGCCGGGGCCTGGAGGACGTGCGGCCCAGCGTGGAGAGCCTCTTGGATGAACTGGAGAGTTCCGTGCCCAGCCCTGTGTGAGTATTCACTGGGCTTTCCCCGCCCGCCGGGGAAGTTCTTGAAGGGCTTGCCCAGACAGGCTCCAGGCTGTAGTGCCTGTCACTTAGCCCTAGAGTCACCTGGTCCCCTAAGTGCCTGTTACTTGCCAGGCCCTGGGGATACAATGAGTCACTCGGGTACCACCCCTACCACCCCGCCGCACCAGCCATCAATCAGCCCTGTGCTGGAGGCCGTCTGTGGCTCAGACTGTTAGCACAGGTTTGCTAATGCCCCAGAGGGCTTAAATCCTGGCTGTGCCAGTCACTACTCAGCTCTCAGAGTCTGTCTTTCCCTCCATAAGTTGGAATAAGCCAACGTGAGGCGTGGTGATGAGTGGTCACGACCCCAGCATTTGGGAAGTCGGGGCTTGGGGGGAGTCTCATGTTCAAGGCCCGTCTAGGCTCTACGGTGAGTTCCAGGTCAGTCTGAACCACACGAGAATGTAAAGTAGCCTAACAGACAGGGATAACAGGATGAGGTGACAGAGGTAGATTGAGTGAGACCGAACAGTCCATGTCTGCAGAGGCCTGCCTCCTAGTTCTGGCGCCCACAGGACACGCCTAGAAATGTTAGGTCTTGTTTGTTCATTCTGAGGTAGGGTCTCACTCCCTATGTTTAACAGGCGAGCTTGCCCTTCCCTGGTAGGCTGTCTTCCTGTAAGGGTCCTGTTTGAGCTGCCTGCCTTTTCCTCTGGCTACCTCCCTTGGCACAGTCTCTGCCAGGGAAGGGGGTCCCTAAGGTCCTGGGTGCTGTTTAGCTTGAGTCTGGCCCCCAGGCTCCCGGCTGACACTGCGCCTGCCTTGCAGCCCAGCCATCACTGTGAACCAAGGAGAGATGAACAGTCCACAGCGAGTCACCTCCAGCCAGCAGCAGACCCGGATCTCGGCCTCCTCGGCCACCAGGGAACTGGACGAACTCATGGCTTCACTGTCAGATTTCAAGGTGCCCTGTGACCCCTGTCTTCTCTGCCCCCCATCCATTATCTGACCTCAGTGAGTAGCTGGCCTGTGGCTCCACAGCGCCCTGGGGGAAGAGAGGCTAGCTGGTAGTAAGACTGAACTTAGCAGCCAGTGAAGGCAGAGAAACCAGAGACTCTTTTAGCTGGGACATTCCTCCCTCTCCTGGTGTTCCCAGCCACCCAGGTCAAGGGGATCAGGAGGCATGGACACGGGAACAAAGAGCCCTGTGTTGATGGCTGCTCATGTTGGAGGAGGGTGTGTTCTGCTAGGCCTGTGGGATCGGGATCCCATGCCTGAGAGGTCACTGGCCCCAGAGCTGGATCTCCCACGCTAGCTGTCCTCAGAACACCGCTTTCTTTCTGCCAGTGGGGATGGGATTTCCAGGCCTCTGCAGCCAGCCTCTGTCCACCCTCCACTGTTCTCCTGGGGCCTGAGTCCCCAGAGCCCCGTCTGTGGGAAACCCAACCTTCCAGGCCCTTGGCCCATCAGCAGGAAATGTCCCACCTTCTCCTCCCAGGGTCTCCAGGCCCGCCAGTCCGTGGTGTTTTATTTAGAAGATGTATTGCCTTGATAGGGCTTAATACTGACAGGGCTGTCCAGTAGTTGCTGACCTCAGCTCCATGTGTGTCAGCCAGAGACCTCTGGGGCGCAGCTTAGGGAATATGAGACAGGAGCCGGGCGGTCTGTCCGTCCTTGGCCCGGAAAGGTGCCTCCTGTCTCTCGTCAGCCGGACTCGTGCTTGGAGCGCAGAGGCGGACACTGGGTGCCCGCACAGTCTGGACTTGTAAACCTTGTTGCCATGGTTCTGAGCAGTGGGAAGCGAGTCGGGATCCACACTGGCTGCGCTGGTGCTTATCCTGGGACGCTGCGGTTGCTTCCTTGGACCGCGTAGCCCAGGCCCCTCGAGGAAAAGCCACATTGCTTCTTGCTGAGCACTGGAGAAATAACTTTCAATATAGAGGAGGGACGGCCGGGTGGGGAGTGCGCGGAGCTGGTGCCCGTGGCCAGCTTCCCCTGGGTGTGCACCCCGTTGTGAGCCCCCACATGCTTAGTCTGGTGACTCGGTGAGCACGGCTTTGTGGCTGCCTTCTGATGCCTGGGTCTCCTAAGGTGCAGAGGAGACCCAGACCAGGTCGGACAAGCATTCCTGGGGTTGGAGCCTTTCCAGAGACCCTGCGCCTTACTATGGCACGAATGTAGATGGTGGTTCTCAGACATTAGGCCACACCTGCCCCTGCTCACCTCTCCCCGTTTCTCTCTCTTTCCCTATGTCTTTCTCCTCCAGACTAGCACTTCTGCTGTGGTGCTGAGCTCCCAGGGACTGCTGCCCGTCTCTTCTCCACCCCCGCCCCGCACCCTTCCTCATCCTCCTCCTCCCACTAAACCCTCCTCTGGAGACCACACCCCAGAGGCCCTCTGCACAGAAGGAAACAGTCAGGTCTTTTTACCTTCTGTCACTTCCAGATGGCTTGGCTTGGGTAGTCTTAAGGAGATGTCTGACACTCAGAACTCAAGGTATCCTTCTGTGGTGGCTTCTCAGCAGTCATGTGGTGCGAAGAGCCAGGCTCAAGTGAGGCCTGGGCTGATGGACTCCATGGGTCCCCCCTGTAGGCCTTCCCCGTGCCACACTCCACCCCCTGCTGGGAGCACAGGATCCCAGGGGCCACTGGCCAACCACGTGTGTTCAGAGGAGACTGGGGCTCCCATCTGGAGACGGCCACAGGCTTTGACAGCATCCAGGCCTGAGATTCTCCATGGAGTGACTTACAGCTTTCAGGAAGGGCTTGAGCCTCCTGCTGTGGCACTGGACCGGCAAGCTGTCCTCCCTGACACCTGGGCTCTCACCAGGGACTGTGCCCTGCAGGAGAGGGCACAGTCAGAACCAGGGGGCCTGGAAAGCACTTGTCCTGCCCTGGGGGATAAGGAGCAGCTAGGTGGGAAGATTCCTCAGAAGGGAAGCCTTGGTGGACCTACTGAGGCACTCGAGAACCCAGGGAACCCAGAAGGTGCCACCGAAGCTGCTCTGGAGGCCAGGGAGGAACAGCCGGCGCTTTCTCATGCCATGGCCATGGGGACACCCAGCACCTTGGAGAGGATTTCCACCTCTGGCCAGGCAGGCACCAGCTTGTGCGGTCACTAGGCATGGCTCTGGCACGACTTGAGTGTGGGCCACTCCTTGCTAACTGCATGCTGCCCTTATGAGCATCTGCCTGGGCAGAAAGTGCCAAGGGACGACACAAAGGTGTGTCTGGCAGTGATCCTGGGGGGGCCAGCCTCCTGTGATGCTCCGCCTCCTGCTTCTTAAGCTGTCCCTTAGAGGAGCTGTCCTGGCATTTCAGTGTACAGAGTGGTTAGATGCGTGGATTTGCGACCCTCATAGATCCGCACAACACTGGCTACCCATGTGAACTTGGGGAACCACCCAGAGGCTCAGCTTTCCCTTCTGTAAAATGGGAATACTCTAGCGCACTTCCCAGGGTCATGCAGAGGTAGAAGTTAGCTGAGATAATTCCTGGAAAGTGGATAAAACACGTACATGGTTTTCCTTCCTTCCGCTCCCGGCTGTTCGTCCTGCCTCCTCAGTGCTGGGATTCTAGCTGTGTGCTTCCGTGCCCGGCTCTTATCTGTTTCCTGTAGGATTCTGACTTTATGCCTTCTTCCCAAACCGTTTCCCCCAACACTACAACTCAGTAAGCTTATGAGTAATACATAAACTACATACAAACACTGGCTAAAAGGCGTAAAGGAAAGAGAAGCCTCCATCTTTCTACTTAAGTCATGAGGAGGGAAGCGAGGGAGGAGTAGGAACAGCAGATAATTGCCGTGTGACTCCACGTGTGAGCCAGCAGAGTCCCGCTGCCTCTGTTATGGAGAGAGCAGCTGGCATCTCACAAGTGTCTTGTCCGTGGTTAGAGGCTGACTTGGGAGTGAACGCTGGGCCATAGGATGCTCATTGGCTCTGTCTGCTTCCTGCTTTCACCTGCCTCAGCTTGCCTCTGGGTTGTTCTGCTTTGACCTCGCTTGACCCCTGGTGTGGACCTTACCAGGAACGGGATGGTGATGGCTTTGTCCTCCTCCTCCCCCAGATCCGCTCTGTGATCAGGAGGAGCCGGGAGACAGGCCACGTACATCCCATGTCCCGGGAACCCTCCCCTCGCCGCAGGCTGGACCCTGCCACCCTGAGCAGGAGCCCTTCCCAGGAGCAGCTCATTGCGGAGCTGCAGGGCCGGCTGGGCATCCGGCTGGCGGCAGAGGAGGAGGCAGGGCCCTCTGCGCAGGACTGGCTGACGGAAGGCGTGGTTATCACTGTGCAGCCTCGTGGGCGGCGGGCCGGGGGGCAGCTGGTAGAGAAGGTAGCCAGCCGGTGCAGCCCTAGCCCGGAAGTGGGGGTCTGGAGGTCCCTCAGCCCTAGTGCAGGCTGAAAAAGATTTTGGGGCAGTGGAGTGGTTTCTACATTTTATGGCCTTTTGACAAGGCTGGCCACATCACCCCCTCCACCCTCTACTGGCTGCTAAATTCTTACCTTCCTGTCTCTTGACCCTCTCTCCTGCCCAGGTTGTCTACCCTCCTGACTCCCCCATCCCCCTGAGAAGAACCATCTCTGTTGTGGCTCCTTCTCCTCCTGCCCCTTTGCTCCAGGACCACCCTGACACTTCGGCCAGCAGCTCTCCTCTCCAGCCCGGCTCGCCCACTCCCTCCTGTCCAGGGCCCTTGGCTGGTTCTTCTGCTTCTTCTGGGGTGCAGACTGCAGGGGGAAAGCCCCAGGAGGAGGGCGGGCGTGGCCCTCCTGGTCTTACTTCCGTAACGCACACCGTGAGGTCTGTGGGCTGCCAGACCAATGAGGACACACTCTTCCACCCGATGCAGGCAGGCCTCCTAGTACCTTGCCCTACTTGTGCCCTGTCTCATCCTGAGCCACCTCCCAACTCTGAGGATGCTGCGGAGGCATGCACTCATACAAGCACGAGGGCTCTGTCCTCCGTCCTCAGCCCTGACAGTAACTTGAGCCCTCTCTCGAGCCTGACCCTGGGTCCTCCTGAGCCTGATAGCTAGGCACCAACTCAGCAAATCACACCTGCCCATTCCCTTGGGTCCGTCAGCCGAGGAGGCCATTCCCACACTGGAAACTCCGAACTAACTGTCTCTGCCCTTATTGGCCTGGGTCTGCCATTATCAAGGCCTCATTGTCTACCTGTGTAGTTCACCCCCTCCCTCCCCTTCTCCTGGGCCTCTCTCTTCTGTTCTCTCTCTCTCTCTCTCCCTCCCTCCATGCCGCCCCCCCCCCCCCCCTCCCTCCCTCCCTCCCCCGCCCCCCTCAGTCCCCTATCGTTTTTTTGCAACTGCCAGTAGGGAGAAATCTTCTAACTCTGTGTGAAGTAATCCAGTGGCAAGGCCTCTCAATCTTAGTTTTTAAACAATGTCTTCTCCTCCTCTCTTTCCCACCTAAGATGCAGGGCCTGGAACAGAGAGCGGATGGAGAGCGGCCGTGGGCAGCCGGCTGGGCCCCCAGCAGCAGGCAGAGCAGCCCTGAAGGGCAGGACGAGGGAGGGGTCAGTGCTTGGGCTGGGGGCTGAGTTCTTGCTTGGCATGTTGTCCCTGGGCTTGATCATCCAGCTGGGTGCTGGAAGCCCTCCTCGACTTTCGGACTGCCTGCTGATGTCACTCCCCCCAAAGGACAGTGTGCCTGTTGCCTAAGTCAGCCCATCTGTTCAGGATAGCCTCATGGGGGTTATGCTGTGAGTTGCCTATACCAGGCCCTGGAAATCTGACCGACTCTCTCTGTGTCCACAGTTCATGGCCCAGGGGAAAACTGGGAGCAGCTCACCTCCTGGGGGACTCTCAAAGCCTGGGAGCCAGCTTGACAGCATGTTGGGGAGTCTGCAGTCCGACCTGAACAAGCTAGGAGTCGCCACCGTTGCCAAAGGGGTCTGCGGAGCCTGCAAGAAGCCCATCGCTGGGCAGGTAAGCAGGGAAGGTAGGCACTGGGACCTTGGCTCCTGACCTCACCCTGAGTGACTTTGTGTCTGTCTTGTCAGGTTGTGACCGCCATGGGGAAGACATGGCACCCCGAGCACTTCGTGTGCACCCACTGCCAGGAAGAGATTGGCTCCCGGAATTTCTTCGAGCGGGACGGACAGCCCTACTGTGAAAAGGACTACCACAGCCTCTTCTCCCCACGCTGCTACTACTGTAACGGGCCCATCCTGGATGTGAGTACCGGCGCGGCAGGCGGTGGGCTGCGGCAGCTGGGCTGCCCCTCTGGGATCTGGGCCCTGTGTGTTCCTTTCATCTCCGGTGGTCCGCAGTCCTCTTTCTGAGGAGGGTCGACCCCAAGGCTTACACAGGCAGGAAATGTTAGGGCATGGCTGAGAGTCTGACCTGGTGACGCACAGCAGCCCAGATGTGTGTTAGGTGGCTTCACATCCATCCTGGAGTCCTGGTGCAGAGGCCCAGGCATTAGGAGCTTTGCCGGACAGCGGGCTGGGTGCCAGGTGTCTCCTGTCCCAGCGTCTCACGTCCCACAATCTGTGATGTTAGGGACATTCCGGAGTCTGTTCCTTCACTTCTAAAGTAGGAATCACAATAAAACAGGTGACCCCGTGAGCGTATGTGTATGTGAATGTATCCCTCAGCTCGGAATACTTAGTGCTTGCAGTTAGGAGAGGGCCCTCTTTCTATCGGCTGTGAGCAGGGGTGAGGTGTGGAGGAGAGCCTTTGGGAGTGCCCTGCTCTTTTTTTCTGCTTTCACAGAAAGTGGTGACAGCGCTGGACCGCACGTGGCACCCGGAACACTTCTTCTGTGCCCAGTGTGGCGCTTTCTTTGGTCCAGAAGGTATGGCTGGGCTGAAGGGCCTGCCCGTCATGCTCTGGGATGTCTCAGAAGGAGGTGGGGTGACCTGGTGACCTCACCGATGGTGGACAGGGGGTGGCTCCACCTCACCCTCTTAACACTACCCGGTTCCGACTCTCAGGGTTCCATGAGAAGGACGGCAAAGCCTACTGTCGGAAAGATTACTTCGACATGTTTGCACCCAAGTGTGGCGGCTGTGCCCGCGCCATCCTGGAGAACTACATTTCAGCCCTCAACACCCTGTGGCACCCTGAATGTTTTGTGTGCAGGGTAAGGGGCGTCTCCACTCAGCCAGAGGGCCTGGGAGCGAGCAGTGAGAGAGGGGTCTCCCTTGTGGTGCCTGTGTTTAGGGCTCTCAGAGAGCGAGTAGGGCCGGCGTGTGTACGTACCCTTCTTCAAGTCCCAAAAGTCCTCTGCTGGGGTTGAGGCAAAGAGCCAGGTGAGGTGTCCTGGGCGCCAGTGTGCGGGCCTCAGGACTGGTCACACTGGACCGAGCATGAGACAATCAAATGACATGTAATAAATCCCGTGGCTCCACACGAGTGGACGGTGCTTCTCAGCTGGTTTGTGGGGTAACGCCCCCAGCGAGGGCTTCTAGACAAGTAAACCGGGGAACACTGCTGTAGACCTGAGCCTTTCGTACCTGCGTGTGCACACTAATCTGCAAATGGGAATCCAGAATGTGAAATCTAAGCTCAGCCCTCCCCTCCCCAATCCTTTTTACAGTTGTGTCTGTTTCTGGCAACAACTGTATGACCACCTGTGTAGATCCAGAGCCCACACCTCTGACTGTAGGCTGTCCACTTAGCAGCGAGCATGACTTGAATACCTCCTCTTCGTCCAGGGGAAAGTTAAGCGTTTAGCCTAGCTCCCAGGAAATGATTAGCAAACGGGGGTCATTACGAGGGTGACAGTCCTTGGAGCATCGTCCAGGACAGTTCCTGAGCCTCTCTCCTCTTCTGCCCGGCAGGAATGTTTTACACCCTTTGTCAATGGCAGCTTCTTTGAGCATGACGGGCAGCCCTACTGTGAGGTGCACTACCACGAGCGGCGCGGCTCGCTGTGCTCGGGCTGCCAGAAGCCCATTACGGGCCGCTGCATCACCGCCATGGCCAAGAAGTTCCACCCCGAGCATTTCGTGTGCGCCTTCTGTCTCAAGCAGCTCAACAAGGGCACCTTCAAGGAGCAGAACGACAAGCCCTACTGCCAGAGCTGCTTCCTGAAGCTCTTCTGCTAGGCCACTCCTGTCACCCGACCCTCCCCAGCCAGCGCCACTCACTGCTACTGTGACCCAGGGGTGTCGGGCCAATCCAGCAGAAACTGGAACCTCATCCTCAGCAGGTGCAGGTGTGGGGCAGGACACTGTGGCCGTCCTGCCTGGTTCTCATCCCTAAAGGGGCCTCCTCTCCGTTCCGTGGCTCTCCTGGGCTCTGCGAACTTCATCTTCACCAGAGGTGGAAACTGCTGCCCAGTTGTCCCACATGTGTCCCCAAGAGCCAGCACCCCACACTGGAGCCATTCACTGTCACCCTTCAGCAGTGTGGTCACTGGGAGGGCAGAGAAGGTCAGCCAGGGGTTCTTTTTATCCTTCTCCAAATCCAGTTACCGTAGTGTATTGGGGACACCAGGCCCCTCTAGACAATGCCAGCATAAACTCACCTACAGGCCACCAAAGGCACTTTGGGGGCCACCACCCAGTCTGCCAGAGTCTGGGCGGCTGCCCCATTCATACCCACCCCGGGTCTCTGAGAAAGGCTTCTCCAGCAATAACGGTTTATATAGACACAGGCTTCGTCTCTGGGGACGGCGTGAGGTGGGAGTGTCACCCGCATCTCAATCCTGTACCAAATTTGATAGATTTCTACACTGAGGGTCAACTTCGTATTGCTCAAGTTGCTTTTATGTATCTCTACAAGATGATTTTGCAGAGATTTAAGACCGCCCCCTTTTGTACTCTTGTCTGTCCACGCCGCTGGCTCAGCCAGTGGCCTTGGTTTCGATATGGACTTTGCTTTGTACTGAGGGCTTGGGACGGGGAAACACTTTGTATCTTATTTTATTTCTTAGCACAATGAGCTGGGAGCAGCTCGGTGATGACTTCTCTAACCTCCCAGCTCCCAGGACTGTTTTTTAAACTGCTGTATTTTTAAGCCCTTCCCTTACTGCTCAGGCCAAGGGGCTCTTTCTTCACTAAGAACTGGTCTAAGAAGGTTCAGCCCTTTGGACCTGGAATTTTGAACCTCATGTGTCTGTTCCCAAGGGAGGCAAAGGGGAAAGACATACTTGGGGTCTGCTTCCTGCCTACGTAAGCCATCAGGAGCCAGCCTCTGCTCCCTGTGAACTTTTTGGCAACAAGGAGAACCCACTGACCTTCTCAGCCCCCTCATTGCTTCTCTGGGGCTTGCTCTTCTGCCTTCTCAGGAAAGCTGGTGTCTGATTTTGACCAGGAAGACCATAAAGGGTCTCTGGTCTCCTTTCCACTGGGTGCATCTCTCCCTCAAACTTCTTGGCGACCGGGGCAAAGGTTGTTCCCTTTCACAGTTGGGATTCCTGTTTGTGGGGGAGGGAGTCTGAGAAGAACGCCCCAAGTTGGTACAAGGGAGCCGATAGGATTTAGGGCAGAGGGTCAAAATCCTGTTAGAGCAACAGGAAGTCCCAGAGCTCTCATTCCAAAGGAAGAGATGAGAGCAGCCAGCTTGGAAACGGCACTCCAGAAGATTCCATAGGCTGGGGACCTACACATGACATCAGCTTCCTGGCAGCGGCCCAGTGTGATGGCGTCCCAGACAAGGATCCTCGGTCAGGGCTGGGCTAGCAGCAGCCCAGGTCAAGGTCAGCACTGGCGCTGCAGACACCCACCGGCACTTCCACCCACAGGCCTTACTGCTCTGTTTACAGTGACCCGCTCCAGGCCCCCCCCACCCCCCAAGAGGAGACTGGGGTATCTGGAGCTCCATTCTCTGGGTCAATGGATATGTGATCATTTGATATATATATTTTTCCCCCTTATAAACTTCTAACCTGGCTTTTCCCATTTCAACTCCTGTGATTTATGCCAATAAAGTTTGCCATGATTTTCACCCGAGCCGGTGTTATTTCTTGGGAGTTTGATCTTGTTGCCACAAAGAGAAACCAGAATCTCTCTTGACTTAGAAGAGTCATTCAGAGAAGACGGATGATTGATGTTCTCTTCATGGAGGCCCAGAAAGCCAGAGAATGGGGTCCTGGGAGTTTGCTTGTGGACATAGGTCCTACTGAGTCCAGCATGAGTTTACTCGCCTAGCCTACGGGGAACTGACCAGGCCACAGGGGTCAGGTCCCGCTCTAGGGCTATTATGTGGATTCTCTGAGGGTGTCTCCCTGTGGGCCTGTCGGGTGACCTTCCACTGATCATGGAGAAAGAACAGAATGGAAATCTCAAGTTTCAAAGAACACCTTGGTCTTAACTATAATCCTTTCCCTATGGAATGCCAGAGGCTTCCGGCTGCTGGCCAGTCTCTACTGCCCCCTTGTGGTCATGTCCGTATATGCATGCTTTCTCTTATCCGAACCCTGGGGCCTCCACATTGGATGGATGGTTTCATTTCCGCCAAAAGCTGCACCTTCAGTCTCCCTGTCCTTTAGAGCAAGTTTCCAGGCAGCACGGTAAATGGTATTCTGGATGACAGCTCTTTTACGGTGATCTTGGAAGTGACCGTGACCTTTGACACCCACTCAGAGAGAATGACTTGGTTTCTTTTCCCAACCCTCATGTCTCGTCCTTACAGAAGTGAGTGTGGTCAGCTTTTCTGGCAATGTTTTATGGATACCTTCCCATGCCGCTGGATATGGATTTGCACCGTCTCTAATGGCTTCATGGCATGATGCTATCTATATTGGGATACAATCAGAGAGGGTATTTATATTGTCAAAGTCAGGATGTCGTTGGAAACGGCCCATAGCCATATGTATGCACTTGGAAAAAAGTGCATTTAGAGAAAGACAGAGATAGGGTTTGGATTTGACTGTGTAGCACAGTGAGGCCCATGGCTTTTGAACCTGTTTCTAGATCCTTCTAATGAAATCATCAGATGATTTAACCTCTCTGGGAGCTTTCTTGTGGATAAAGTGCTGCACCTCAGGACTGAGGGAGACGGTAACATTGGGAAAGACCACCAGTGCTTAGTGCTGAGTGTGCGAATGTCATTAAAGAACCACCTCAGCAGCCACACAGATTCCAGCAGTTCTCAAACTGGGCTGGTCTTCAAAGGCTCCAGGAAGCTTTAAAACAATAGACTGCTTGTCCAGCATGAACAAGCCCCTCGGTTCAATATCTTCCCCCATATGTAACACTTATTTATATATGGATATTTATTTATTCATGGGTCTGGAGAGATGGCTCAGCAGTAAAGAACAAGTACTGCTCTCCCAGAGGCCCTGAGTTCAGTTCCCAGCCAATGTTGGATAGCTCCCAACGGGGGAGTGGGGTTGGGGGGGCAGTTCCTCCTGTCAAAATGTTCCCTTCCCCCAGTCTGGCAAGGGTGGGGCTCTGGGGTTCTGACATCCAGTCCAGCCAGTTTACTGCTGCTTTCTTGAGCAGGAAGACACCTTTTCACACTGCAGTTCCCAAACCCGATTGAAAGGTCTAGGAGCTTCACAAAGACGTGCATTCCCAGCTCCTATTTGGCCAGAATCTGCAGGAGTAGGTAGGACCCAGGATATCTGCAGGATATCAGAGAGGACATTAAAAAGTACACCTCAGCTTCCTGTGATGGGGCACGTGGTTTCAGGGGAGCTTGAGGCTGCAGGCACGCTCCAGAGTGAGACTGTGTCAAAGTAAACCAATTACCCAAATAAACGTTGAATGAAAATGTATATATAACAAGAGGCTAACATGTATCGATTTTTTCCTGTATCCCAGGAAGGGAAGGCAGATGGTCAATAAAGTGGAAGACAGCACAGCAAGTGGCAGAACAGAGTTATGGATCTGGGTCTCATCTGGCCTCATACCCTGCACTCAACAAATACTATAGGCTCACTGTCTGGCAGGCACAGAACAACATCTCTGCCCTTGTGGAGCTTACATTCTTGCAGGGAGAGCCTGACAAACATAATGTGGTGAATTATACAGCGAATTAGATGGTGTAAGGGCTGCGGGAGAAGGCAGGAGATTGAGGGAGGGTAGGTTTGGTTTTACCCCCGCCCTTAAAATTCGAAATAAACAGTCAGGGCAGGTCTCCTTGAGTAGATAGCATTTGCAGCAGGACTTGGAGGAGGTGAGTTTCTCTGGTCGACATTGGCCAGCACTTCCGGGGAGATCAAAAAGTTGTGAAAGAAAGTCCTAAAATAAAGGCATACTGTGGGTGGAAGGAGGCAAAAAGATCCGTCCGGCTAGAGACAGACACATCAGTAGGAAAGCAAGAAACCAGATTGCGACAGTCGTGTGGGATCTTGAAAATAGTCTACGTTTTAGTCTTTTACTCAGTGAAAACGGGAACCTTTGATGAGTTTTGTGCAGGTGAGGATGTAGGTTTCAAAAGGAAGATCAAGAGGAGACTAGAGAGCGTCTGCTAGGGTTTCTCTGAAGTTGGTTTTGCTGTATGTTGCTGTACTGACCTAGTGACGCTGCAGGGCGGCTCCGACCCAGCAGAGGGCAGCAGCTCTGGGAGCGCTCCTCAGGCGACAGGGTGCAGTCTTTACTTACCCTACTTGCCGGAGTGGCAGCGGTTTCAACCAATGGACGCGCAGATTAACTGAGTGAGGCGGGACGTCTGACGGCGCCAGCCAATAAGCATGGACGTCGTCCTCGGTTTACGAGGCCGCCTGGATCTCCTATAAAAGGCACGCGCGGGCGCGGGGCCCTTCTCTCGCCAGGCGTCCTCATTAGAGGTTAGGGTCGCGCTTGTGTGTTTGTGGGAGGGCGGCGGGAGCATGGGGACGCTGGGATCGGGAGCGATGGGCTCGGGGAGCCTCGGGGCCGGGCTGCCCGTTCCGCCTGCGGCCTCGTCTGCTCGCCCGTCCGCGCCGTCGGCAGCGGCAGCCCCGGGCCCGGTTCCCGCGTGGCCGGCTTGGCCTAGGCCTCAGACCGGGGCTGGTGTTGGGGTTACCGGGCTTACGTTGCCCCTCTCTCCCCAGTGACATCGTCTTTAAACCCCGCGTGGCAATCCCTGACGCACCGCCGTGATGCCCAGGGAAGACAGGGCGACCTGGAAGTCCAACTACTTCCTTAAGATCATCGTAAGTGCGGAGCGGGCCGTGGACGCGCCGCTTCCGCCCCGGTCTTACCGGGACGGTCATTGGCTACGCGCTTTAACAGAGTTAGGCGTCCTGGGAAGTTCGATCATGGGTTCCTCTGTTACAGAACTAGCTCACTCACCCAGAGGTTCGTCCTGTAGAGCCCTTCCCGTGTTGCAGAAGGCTAAGACTGGAGTGATTCATCTTAAGTAGGCATCTCGTTGTGCATCTGAGATCTGCCGGTCGGGCTGGTATCCAGTGACTTAATTACAAAAGGCCTTTGAGGTGGCTTTTAACCGGAACTGCCAGGCTTTGTTGGCATGAGTCTGATTTAGTTAACTTTACTGAGTTTCAGACACGAAGATTTTTGGGTACGGCGGTACCTTTTATACTTCACAACCTAAGTTCCCCATCGGCTCTATAATTGGTTCTCTGTGCTTCTAAGTGTCTCGATCCCTGATCAGAATGACTTTGGTCAACCGGGCATCCCTGGTTTAAAAAGCAAAACTTAAGTAAGTTTTACTTGAGGTAGGGCTTCCCCATACAGCTCAGGCTGGCCTGGAATTAGCAGTTAGGCTTCGCCAGCCATTACAGGTGTGCCACCACGCCCAGCTAGAAGCCGATTCATAATCAGCCGGTGAGTTGGGTCAGATAAGACAGCTGTGGAGCTCAGTTGACTGGTTCTCAGTGGGAAGTGTCACAGCTAAGCAACGGAAGCGTGAAGAAGCTAGCGGCTGCGAGGTTTGGGTTTTGCTGGGTTTTGTTTCCCCAAAGACTTGAGGTCTTTTTGGCTTTTTCTTCACAGCAACTTTTGGATGATTACCCAAAATGCTTCATTGTGGGTGCGGACAACGTGGGCTCCAAGCAGATGCAGCAGATCCGCATGTCCCTCCGGGGGAAGGCAGTGGTCCTGATGGGGAAGAACACCATGATGCGTAAGGCCATCAGAGGCCACCTGGAGAACAACCCGGCGCTGGAGAAACTGCTGCCTCACATCCGAGGGAACGTGGGCTTCGTCTTCACCAAGGAGGACCTCACTGAGATTAGGGACATGCTGCTGGCCAATAAGGTAAGGGGACAGACAGACAGACGACGGACGGAGGATGAGAGAATTTAGCCATCGTCGGGTTTACCAGTGGAGAGACTTGACGGGTGAATGAATACCTTTGTTCCGTTTAGGTGCCGGCTGCTGCTCGAGCTGGTGCCATTGCCCCGTGTGAGGTCACTGTGCCTGCTCAGAACACTGGGCTGGGGCCTGAGAAGACCTCTTTCTTCCAAGCCTTGGGCATCACCACTAAAATCTCCAGAGGCACCATTGAAATCCTGGTGAGTAGATGTGGCTTTCGGTGGTGGGGCCTTTGGATTGGGCCTTCTGTGTGTCTGGATTATAACTGCTTGCCTGCTGTTGTCTTCCTCAGAGTGACGTGCAGCTGATAAAAACCGGAGACAAGGTGGGAGCCAGCGAAGCTACCCTGCTGAACATGCTGAACATCTCCCCCTTCTCCTTCGGGCTGGTCATCCAGCAGGTGTTCGACAGCGGCAGCATCTATAACCCCGAAGTGCTGGACATCACAGAGCAGACCCTGCACACCCGCTTCCTGGAGGTACGTCCCCGTGCCTCCCTCCGATGCTGAGTGCGGTGAATGTGTGCCCAGCATCTTCAGTCTGCGTTTTCTCATCTGCAGAAAACAGAAGTGACTCTAAAGTCTGGCGGGAGGTTGGTGGGTCAGTGAATTGCTTGAGCTGGGAATCTAAGGGTTGTTACAGCCTGTCATAACCAGAAACTGGCCGGGGTGGCCTGTGTCTTCAATCCCTGCAGAGGTGGGCAACCTCTTGTGAGTTTGAGGCCATCCTGGCCTATATAGTGAGTTCTAGGAGGACAATCAGGTCCACTTAGGCACACTGGCCTGAAACAAAACTAGTAAAACTGAGAGATGAGATTTTGAGTAGTGAGTCTTAGGAGAAATGAATACAATTTAATGCTAACTATAAAATTGATTACTTTTTGTCTTTAAGGACTGTCATTTCCCTCCACCCCAGGCTCTTTTGCTAGATACTGCCATTAAATTGGCTTTTAAGGAGGATTGTTTCCCTGAGTGAATAGCTTACTGATTATACATACATCTATGGGTTTAGCATTTTAATTTTTATTAGCATTTTTGAGCTATTTATGTAATTTATACTTCCAGCTCCTACCATGCCTGCCCTCAATCACATTTCAAGATTTGAAAATGTTTCATTACTGGTAAATCACATCTGGGAATAGATTAATATTCTATCTTCAAGTGCTCAGTAACTACATTAACAGCTTAGAGTGCCAAAAGTCATTATAGAGAATATTGAACACCCAGGGCTGGAGGAAGGCTGAGCACAAACTGATGGCTCTTGGCCCTGCCCGGAGCATCTGGTGAGCCGGCTGAAACTGAGGTGAGCTAAGATGTCATCTGTCCCCCGTGCAGGGTGTCCGCAATGTGGCTAGCGTCTGTCTGCAGATCGGGTACCCAACTGTTGCCTCAGTGCCGCACTCCATCATCAATGGGTACAAGCGTGTCCTGGCTCTGTCTGTGGAGACTGACTACACCTTCCCTCTTGCTGAAAAGGTAAGGCTGTCTTTTCAGGACCACAGAGGCCTGACAGGTTGGTTTGTGGCAGTCTGCTGAGTTGCTGTATTCACTCATCCACCGTGTGAGACGAGACAGGGTTTCATGTGGCCAGAGCTGATCTTAACTGTGGTTGAGTGATCTTAAATCCAAGTGTTCAGATTATAATGCACAACCAGGTTGGGGTTTGTCTCCAGTTTCCCCACCAGGCAAGTTCTCTACCAGCTGAGCCATTAATTCATGCCCAGTGTACTGTTTCGTCCTCATTAAGTCTGGGTGTGGACGTTCAGGCCTATAATCTCATCAGAACTGCTTCGGTTTGAGCCTGCCCTGAGCTAGTGTCAAATCCTTTCCTAATAAATAAAGATGGGGAAACTGCATGTTTTAGTGATGGTGGCCAAGGGTATGCATGCTCTCATAGTAAAAGTGTCCCAGCCAACAGACTATACCCGGATCTCCTGATGGAAAGCTGTCACGGGACTGGCCTTAGGAAGGGTGCAGGTGGGAGAACACTGATGATCACCTTGGCTGTCTTTTCTCCCTCAAGGTCAAGGCCTTCCTGGCTGATCCGTCTGCATTTGCTGCTGCTGCCCCTGTGGCTGCTGCCACCACTGCGGCCCCTGCTGCTGCTGCAGCCCCAGCCAAGGCTGAAGCAAAGGAAGAGTCTGAGGAATCAGATGAGGATATGGGATTCGGTCTCTTTGACTAATCCCCCTCAAAGCAACCAAGTCAGCCTGATTAATTTGAGAAAGATGGAAATAAAGGCTTACTTCTCTTAAAACTCTGTCTGGATTTATTTAGTTCACTTAAGCAGTGTTAAAAGACAAAAACATTACTTACTATTTAAGGATATATTTTGTGTTGGCATCTTTGTTTCTAAAAATAAAGCTACTAATGGTTTTGAGGGAGTTTTTGTTTTTGAGACAGGGTCTCTTGACTTAGCCATGGGTGGCCTGGGACAAAGATTTTCCTGCCTCCTGAATGCTGGGAATTAAAGGTAGCCTTTATTTTCTTAGGTAGTTCTTGTCCATGGGGGAATATACATTGTATACATTCTGAAATCACCTGTCATACCAACCCTGTGCAGTTTAACCTTGGTTATCTAGGTCTGCTTTGTGCTGTTAACTGGATGTATCAAGTACCCTTACTGCTCCAAGCTAGGGCGATGAGCAGGTCCAGAGCCTCTTTGCTTAAGGCTGAGGCAGGGGTAGGATTGCTGTATTTGATTTAGGGATGGGTAGGGTCTGAGATCCCAGGAACATCCAGGTTAGTCACGGCGAATCAGGTCCCTGATTGTGCCGTTTGAGATGCGAGTGTAGAAGTGTATCTGCCTCAGCCTTCAGGGTGCAGTGATTACAGTCACGGCTGTGTGTTTAGTAATGAAGTCTGTAGTTTAGGTGTGCGGTTGAGTATGGAGACAGTGCTGGCTACTGTTTTTCTAGGTAGATGGCTTACTTGGATACAGTTGATAGCTAACCGCTAAGGTGCATAAAGGGTTGCTTCATGTTCTAGTTGGGAGTGTGCAAACTATTCAAAATAACGTACTATGTAAAAGCGGTTGTGAGACTTCCTGAAATACGTTTTCAGTCCTGGAGACCGCATCCTCAAAGCATACTCTAGAGTCGTAGTAAAAATTAAATCATTCTCCAAAGCCACGAAGCTCTTCCTCACCCTTGTCCCCAGCGGTCTGCAGCTGAGGCTCCCAGAAGAACCCCGCAGCAATCCCAGAGCATCCCTGCATCCGTCCCTCGTGCCTCTTCTAACCCTCAAGTCTCTGGACTGCAGCCTCCTGGGCCGGAGACTAGTTTTTCGGGTTCATTCCTGGAGCCTAGGAAACAGCATCCAGTGGCCTGGAGGAACCGCCCGATGCGGGTGTCGGGGCTCGACCCGGGATCCCCAAGGATGCCGGAGCTGCAGGGCGTCGCCCGGGAGGCCAGGCTGAGAGAGCCTGCGTCCCGGGGCTGCAGCTCGCGACCTGCGGCCGCCCTCCCGCCCGGGGGCGCCAGGCCTCTCCTTGCCGCGTGGGCCCGGCTGTGACCCGGAAGCGCTCCGGAAGCGGTTCCGGAGCGGGAGCCGGCAGGATGGCGGCGGACACGCAGGTGAGGCTGGCGGCCGCGGGGCCAACGCGGCGGTCGGCGGGGCCGGAGCGCGGGTAGCGGGGGCGGGATGGCCCGGGCGGAGGCTGCGGAGCCGACGGCCGTGGAGGGCGCAGAAGGAGGCGGCGACGGTGGTGGCCGGCTCCTCCCGGCTCGAGGCTCTCACCGGCCTGGGCGGGCAGAGCGACCCCGGGCTCGAGGATCTTGCCATCGGCTTGGCTTCGGGGCAGCCGGCGCCCTGTCGGGTCTGTTCCCGTCCGGGCGGTTGCAGGGCTTGCACTCGGAATCTGCCACGGTTCTCCGGAGCCCGCGGGGCGATGCGGAGGCCCCCCACTCTGTGCCCGCGCTTGCTGTGTAGCCTTTATGTCCATACGGGTTCGGAGTTGAGTCTCTGCTCATTGGTTTCGCTGAGGCCCTAGATAAATGACATCACCCCTCCGGGTCTCGGCCCTTTTATATAGGATGGTGTTGATAACACGTATTTCATAGAGCTCTTGGGAAAGTCGTAGGGTCCCGTGTGGGTTGCTGGGTGTTCCTGGGTCCTGGATGAGATCCCCAAAATGTCTTCACCTGGGAAGAGGCCTGACACTTTTGTGTGTTCACACCTGTGGGTACACTGCAGTTCAGGGAGGCGTTGAGAATACCCCTTGTCCATCTCAGCCTCTTTTGTAGCCTCGTTGGAAGGGTGAAAGGCTCTACGTAAGAAACATCTCCGTGTCCGCACCCCACCCTCCCTTTTCAAAAATGTAGATCAAGGCCAGGCAGTGGTGACGCGGTGGTGGCACACGTCTTTAATCCCAGCACTTGGAAGGCAGAGGTAGGTGGATCTCTGTGAGTTCCAGGCAGCAATGGCTACACAAACCCTGTCTTGAAAAACAAACAAATCAAAAAAATGTGCCGTGAGTTGGCTTTGAATTTGTAGCCATCTTGCCTGTGCCTTCCTAATGGGGGGGGAGGGGATACCCTGCCTGGCAGGAATGTAGTTAAAAAGACAGGTCTTCCAGGTGAAATTAATTGATTTTTTCCTTTGATCCTTAAGGCTAACCAGAGAGGGGTCATTTAACCTGAACATTAAAAAGATATTTTGCAAGGGTCTCCTGTACAAGGGGTCTGATAATTTGTTTAGTGAGTCCTAAGAAGGAAGTTACTTGGTGTTTCTGAACATTTAACACCAATGGATACTCACAGGTTTAAGAATCTTCTCTCTAGAGAGTTGTGCTATTCAGTAGTAGGCTACCCTTAACTGTGTTATCAAAATAGCCATAAGGTTTACTTTAGTTGGTCAGAATGACATGAAATTAAAAATTCAGTTCCTCACTTGTGCTTCAAGTGAATTGCCCTTCTTTGCAGCAGTCACACAAGGAGAGTGGCTGATGGGTCAGCCTGTCATCTCAGAAAATCCTCTTTCTCGGGCAGTGATGTCTACAGGGACACCTGTGAACTTGGAGGGCGTGACAGCTGATCTTTTCCAACATCCAGTGTGGCTCTTAAAGGATCTCAGTAGATTCTTGTCAGTTTTGTTGTAACAAGGTTTCCAGTGGGTAGCTTTTCATGCTTTCCTTCCAGATGAGGCTGGGAATCCAGCCCAGGGCCTCGTGCTTGCTGGGCAAGGGCTGTACTACATGCTACTGCCAGCCTTGCCACTGTTGATGAAGAAACAGAGGAGCCTTGATTGCTTTTTCAAATGTGAAAGTCTCTGCATATCTGTGAGAGAGCTATCAGTGTGAATTCAATGCTATGTTATTACCCAGTGTGGTGGCACAAGCCTTTTAGTCCCAGCACTTGGGAGGCAGAGGCAGGAGGATTTCTGTAAGTGCCAGGCTATCTAGGGTTATACTGTAAGAAGACCCTTGTCTAAAAAAAAAGAATTTTAATGTTAGTGTTAATACATTGGAAGGCAGATATACATATATATATATATATGCATCTATTTTTCCTGTTTTCTCAGACCTTACTAAGGTTGGTAAAGGATTTAAAAAATTATAATATGGGGCTAGCAAGATGGCTTATTGCTTGGGATGTACAAGCAAAATGGCCTGAATTTGACCCCTGTATCCCTTGATGGAAGGAGAGAACTGATTCCAGAAAGTTGTCCTCTGACCTGCGTGCGCACTCACACACACACACACACACACACACACACCATGGCATATGAGGGTCTGACCACATGAGCTGTACACACACGCATACACATGTACACGCTCTCTAGGCTGTGGGTAGCTCAATGGTAGAGCACTTGGCCAGCTTTCAGGTGACCTAGGTTCTGTTCCTAGCATCTCTCCTACAAGATATTTTAGGGCTGAGGACAGGCTCAGTGATAGAATCTTTGTCTGAAATCTATGAAGCCTTGTGTTTGATCCCCAGCACAGCAAAGCAGACCCAACAGAAGGCTGGGGTGGGGGGAGGTGAGAGGTGAAGACCAGGGGCAACTGTAGCAAAGTCTGGAAGCTAGACTGAGAGAGGAGATACAGTTTGGTTTCTGAGACAGGGTTTCTTCTTGTAACCCTGCCTCTACTGGAACTCTGTAGGCCAGGCTGGCCTCAGAGTTCTGCTTCTCACAGAGATCTGCTTCTGAAGCCTCCCAACCCTGGTATCAAGAGTGTGTACCACCACCGCCCTGTGAGATACAGATTTTTGAACACTGAAGGAAATGAGTCCTGAGCCATGAGCTAGGAAACTCAGGATCCAACCTGAAATACACTGCAGAATCTCTGAAAGGTAGACTTCGTGGGATCAGGTTTCCCCCACTGATGGAGATGTTGCCAGACCAGAGATCTCAGCACAGTGGATAAAATAGACTTACAACAAAGCATGTAACTAAAATTTCAGAATCTTAAAAAAGAAAAAGAAGGGGCTGGAGAGATGGCTCAGTGGTTAAGAGCGCTGACTGCACTTCCAGAGGTCCTGAGTTCAAATCCCAGCAACCACATGGTGGCTCACAACCATCTGTAATGAGATCTGATGCCCTCTTCTGGTGTGTCTGAAGACAGCTACAGTGTATTCATACATAATAAATAAATAAATCTTTAAAAAAAAAAAAAAAAGAAAAAGAAAAAAAAAGACCTAGAAGCTTCTAGAAAGAAAACCTGGTGCCCCTTTCAAAAGATCAAAGCAGAACCAGGCATTCCTAGAACCCCAACCCAAGAGGATTTGAGTTGGAGGCTTGCTTAGATACACAGTGAGACCGTGTCTGAACAGAACTTGTTAGGATGGCTTTGGTCTTCACAGCCCTAGCTAAAGGTTACAGTTCAAGTGGAGAAATACAGTCGCTTCAGTATTCTGAAGGACAATGATTTCAACATAGAATTCTGGGCCATGACAAACTTGAACATGAAGATAGAACCTTTTCACGGACACTGGGGCACTTGTGATGGTTACCTTACAACTCTTCCTCCCAGGGGATTACCTGCCAAACTAGAGAAGGACAGAGAACTCAGGGAGACTCCTTCTGGGCGTACAGCAGAATTTTCCGGAATGGAGACACACAACCAAGAATTTGAGTTGAATAATTAATAAGATTAGGAAGAACAGAGCGAATACTATCGCGGGGAGGGCAATTATTAACTCCAGGGAAGTAGACGTGCTGGGCAGAATGGGAAGCAGGGTCATTACCTGGAGGTCGACACTGCTTACGTACAGAGCCGATGCTAACCTCCGCAGCTGGCTCCTTATAAACCTGAGGACTGCTATTGGTGGGATGGAGAGAGAGTGTTGGGGTCAGGGTACAAAGGCCAGATGGCTGTAAAACAAGTCTAGAGTCCCAGTGCAGGCACCTCCATGTTTCAGGATGGTGAAGTGGATGCTGAAGTGCTGGCCAGGCTCAGGCTTGGGAGACAGGCCAGGAGTTCCTGGGCTGTTTACCTGTATGAAAGTGAAGATAAAGGACACCCAAACAACCAAAGCGCTCTAGCCAGGCATGGGACACATTCCTGTACACCATAGTACTTGGGATGCAGGCAAGTCTCTTGAGTTCAAGGCCAGCTTGATCTGTATAGTGAGTTCCAGGACAGCCAGGGCTATGTAGAGAGACCATGTCTCAAGAAAACCAAACCAAACCAAAACAAAACACATCCCCAAAAAAATCAAAGCAAGAAATAGTTTTTAAGTTTGGACACCACTGTGTTTGTTATCTAGAAAATTAGACAAGGAATTTAAGCATAAAAGAAAAAGCAGGACTGGCAAGCCCAATCCTGGGACCCACTGTGTGGATCTCCCACAAATTGTTCCCTAATCTCCATACTCTCACACCCTTCTCCAACATACACGTGAAGAGAAAGCATTGTTCTTTGTCTGTGCCCTTGACTCAAGCTACCGATTTAAACTTCCTGTGAATGAGCTCCCCTCAAAAACAATGTCCTCTTCCATTCTTTGAGCAGTGGATTGCCTTGTGGACCGGCAGCCTGCCACAGGAAGTTTGCAGACCTACTGCTCTGGAGTGGTTTTCCCGGGTTTCTGAGAATGTTCACGAATTGCTCAAAACAAAACTGCATCTGTGCTCATGCAGATGAAGGAGGCTGTGGACGTGTCGGTGCCCTTTTATAGATCTGATGGGTTTCGGGGTTAGTTTTGAGAACACAGGTGCTGTGGTTCTTGGCTCTGCTTTGAGGCAGAGACTTCTGTTGTGGAAGTGGAAGGTGGGTCTGTTGGTGCTGCCCCTACAGCTTATTCATGGTAGTAGGCAATTTTGCATTTGCAGTGAGAGTGAATTAATTGCCATACTGGTCCCATGAGGTAAGAGCTGTTAACTGCCTTAGAGGAATTGAACATGAGGGCTGACATTGTTTGACATGTAGACCAGGCAGGCCTTGAACTCACTGAAATTCTTCTGTCTCCTGCAGAGATTAAAGGCATATGCTACCACGCCTGGCTTGTACTGCCTTTTTTTTTTTTTTTTTTTGCCATACAAAGTAGAACTTCCGTTTTATTTTTCCCAAAGCATGTTTCCTTTTGCCCTTAAGAAAGAAACCACCTCTTTACATGGGCTTTGGTGGGGGTCATGGTGCAGCGCCAGCAGGTCTGAATCGTGGTGGGGGAGTTCGGTCCTTCCGGGCTTCACGAGATCGATTCCTGACAACCTGGCTATGGATGGCACAGCTCACACAGTAATGCAGCATGGCCTAGAGCTTGGGAAACACGTAAACGTTGGAGACGCTTGCTTCAGGTATGTCCCTGACAGCAGCGGCTTCTACAGTGTTCTGAATGACAAACTTCTTCACCCTTATCCTCGGGCAGGCACCGGGCACAGTTCGTACCTCGAATTGGCTGCACATGGCCGCGGCCCTTTTTGGCATGACCATTGTTTCTTCTTTTTTTGGTCATCTTGGAGCAAAGACTCGGAAGAAAGAGCTTGTACTGCCTTTTTAAATTGATTTGTTCTGTTAGACTGTTGTAACGTGTATATATATAGTGCATCTTGATTATATCTGCCCCCACTCTCTTTCTCCCTCCCGAGTGCCCCAGGACAGACCCCTTCCACATTCATGTTCACTTAAAAGAAATCTTATTTCAAGTGTATGTGTGAGTGCCTGTCTGTCCGTGCTCTCTGTGTCTGCAGAGGCCAGAAGAGGGCGTCAGATCCCCTGGAACTGGCGTTACAGATGGCTGTGAGCCGCTGTGTTGAAGCTGAGAACTGAACCTCAGTCCTCTGCCCGAGCAACAAGTGCTCTGAACCCCTAAGCCACCTCTCTAGCCCTCCCCCTTAAAAATACATGTATTTATTTTGTGTGCGTGTATATGTGTGCATGAATGTGCTCTTGTGTACCCATACCTCACTGTGTGTGTGGAAGTCAGAGGACTGACTTGTGGGTCCATTGTCTTCTTTAGCGTTTGGATCCTTAGGTTTGGTGTTTGGTCCAGTTAGTGCGCATGGGCGTGGGGCTGCTCACCGGAGCGGGAACAGCTTTCCAGTGTGCCTCCCTTAGGAACATGGCTCCTCTTGCCTACAGTCATCAACCAGGGGTGGACATTTGGGATATTTCTGAAAGGATACTTTGTGTCTAGAGGTTTTTGGATTTGGGCTTGCCTTGCCTAACTTAAAGAAATACATGTTGACTGGATTAAAACAGTGTATCTAAACTGAGGGTGATTTTTGTTCCCTTTCCCTGGAGATTTTACAACCTCTAGAGACTTGATAGTCACAACTGGGGCAGGAGGAGGATGGGCTGCTACTGGCTGTGACTAGTGGGCGGAGCTGAGAAGCGCTGCTAAAATCCCATGATGCACCGAGGCAGCTTCCTATGAGTCGTTCTCCAGCCCCAGCTGTCAGGAACGCAGCAGCTCTGCCCGTGCACACTCCATGTACACACACACACCCACACCCACACACACACACATCCCCTCACCCTCAGCGTTTGTTGTGTCTGCTGAAACTTTCTGTGGGTTTGGTCTTCGCAGGTTTCCGAGACACTGAAGCGCTTTGCTGTGAAGGTGACCACAGCAAGTGTGAAGGAGCGGAGAGAGATTCTCAGTGAACTGGGGCGATGCATCGCCGGGAAAGGTGTGTATCTGCCCCGTTTGCGTCTTGTGGAAAGCCAGAGCGAGCAGACTGAGCTGACTCCACCTCTCAGTCTGCTTCTGCCTGTGCTTTTTTTTTTTTTTAAATGGTCCCTCAAAACAGTTTGAAACATTTTCGTCAGGACAGGTAGGTTTGTTTTCGTTCTGTTTTTGAGACAGGGTTTCTCTGATTAGCCCTGGCTGTCCTGGCTTGCCCTGTACTCCAGGCTGGCCTCGAACTCCGAGATCTGCCTGCCTCTGCCTCGCGAGCGCTGGAATCAAAGGTGTGCGGCACCACCGCCTGGCTGTTATTTATATGTTTAATTATGTTGATTCCAAATGTTTCTAAAAGACACGTCAGTCTTTCTTGAGTGGTACACTGGGCACACAGATGTTTTCTTTGTGATTTGGGGCGTGGCTTTTTTGTATGTCCACTGACATGAGAGGATGGTAGCCAGTGGTTTTCAGCTATGGACCCTGAGTCTTGCTAAGATTGAGATCCGTGTTATCTAATACTCCCTGAGAACCTTCACTACAGGTGTTTGAGTTTTACTAACTTTTCTTTTGGGGGGAGGGGGGGTGGTTGTTTGAGAAAAGGACTCCTTAGAATGGCCTTGAGTTGCCAATTGCCTTTCTTAGCACTTAGTCCCGGAATTATAGGTGTGCACTACCACACTAAACTCAAACAAACCCACCTACCTTCCCTTCCCTTCCTCCCTCCCTCCCTCCCTCCCTCCCTCCCTCCCTCCCTCCCAAGACAGGGTCACTCTGGACGGACCCAGTTGGCTTGTAGCTCATGGCTGTCCTCTAGTCTCAGCCTCCCCAGTGCTTACAGATGTGAACATCTGGCTTTTCCCAGCAGTCTTCCCTACCAATCCCACCTGTTACTTCAAACCTACTGTTGCCTGGGTAACAGCCAAGCTTGTTAAAGCTGTAAGTGATGTCAGTTGCTGCGTGAGCTTCTCCGCTGTCCTGTGTGTGTGTGCTGTAGTCTATAATTTTATGCCTCCTCGGAGGTGACTCTCCCAAGGCCCCTGTCAGTTAAGGTTGCTGTGCACAGATGCCCAATGCGTGCATGTGCTGAGCCGTACTGGTTGGATTTCCCTGCAGAATAACGGCTCAGTTCTGCATCCCTCATCCCCGTCTGTGGAGTAAGTTTGACTTGTGCGTCTCAGTGTATGAACCACTCTGAATCTTTACAAGTTCAGAGTAAGCTGTACTTGTGACGTGCTCTGTGTGACAATCCAGCCTCCTTCCTGGGGTCTGGAGCTTTCAATCCTCTAAGACTCTGAGCCCAAGTTGACCGTGAGCTAGTGATACCTCTCAAGGGTTGGTGAGATGGGTGAGAGCATCTGCAGCTCCTGGCAGTGGCACACTAGCAGCGGGTGTTTCCTGTCATTGTCCCTGCCCTGGCTGCTGTTTCCTTAGTGCTGAGAGCCCCGCAGGGCCTGGGTCTCTGGGAAGTGCTGAGACAGCTCCTCCTGGGCTGGACCCATCTCACACAGGCTGAGTTCCCCCAGACAAGCTTCTCTCTGCTGACTGCATGCTCTGGCCTGGCGGGTAGTGCTTGTCCCAGCTGACTCTCCAGCATGCCCGTCTGGCTGCCCCCTGGCTGGCCTGCTTTGCGTCCTGTTGTTTATTTCTTCCTTGGGAGGTGTGTTTACAGCAGAGCCCACCTTGTGGGTCAGGTGCCTTGACGTACAGGATCTGAGAACAGCCTGAGTGCCGGGAGCTCTCAGCACACCCTTCTTACCTTTTTCTGCCCTCTCTGCATTTCCTACACTTGACAAATATATCAGTAAGTTCAGACATTCAGAACCTTCTAGTTACAGGTGCCTTTCCCATCCTGGCTCCTCGTGGTTCTTAGTCTCTCCTACCCATTGCCCCGCCCCCCACCCCCTTTTTTTTCTGAGACAGGGTCTCTGTGTAGTTTAGGCTCTTCTTGTACTCAACTCTGTAGAGCAGGCTGGCCTAGAATTCATAGAGATCCGCCTGTCTCTGCCTCCCTGAGTGCTGAGATTAAAGACATGCGTCACCACTCCTGGCTTACGGTTCTGTAAAAACTTTTAATTGTTATTTCATGTGCATGCCTGTTTGTGTATGGTATGTGTCCAAGTGTCACGATGCACACATGAAGGACAGAGAACCTTCTGGAGGCAGCTCTGTCCTTCCACCTTTACATAGGTTCCAGGGATCAAATTAAGGTCAGGCTTATCAAGTATGTACCTTTACCCACTAAACCACCTTGCCCACCTGTTTTGTTTAGTTTAGTTTAGTTTATGAGACAAGGTCTCTGTGTTGCCCAGGCTGCCCTCAAACTTCTGGGATCAAATGATTCTTGTACCTCAGTCTCCTGAGTCGCAGGAAGGGACCATAGGCACATGCCAACCCATCTGGTTTATTCTGTCTGTCTGTCTGTCTGTCTGTCTGCCTGTCTATTTTTGAGACAGTTTTCATTGTGTAGCTCTGGCTGGCTTGGAACTCGCTATGTAGGTGATGCTGGCCTTGAACTCACAGAGATCTGCTGGCCGCTGCTGGGATTAAAGGTGTGCCTCACTACATCTGGCCTTCACGCTAACTTTTAGACGCTTATTAGGCTGTATGTGAGCAAATACCTGATAAGCATCACAAACTAAACAGCTTAGTTAGAAGCCAGTGCCCAGCCGTGGAGCAGAGCAGTCAGTCGGAGCCCGCCGGCTCCCGCTCTGTAGGGAGAGGGGCGGTACTGAGGTCTGTGCTTCTTTTTTCTCATTGGTTTAGCAAATGTCTCCTGCACTCTAAGCTTTTCTCTGCCATGTGTCTTTTTTCTCCTTGAGATTTTACAGTGATACGGGGCTTACTGGGCGTCTGGTGCCAGGATCCTGTCTGACAGGACTGACGTAAGCGGACGCTAACCACTGTGCTTGTTGTTGAGTCTCCATAAACTTTGCTTTCAGATCTGCCAGAGGGGGCAGTGAAGGGGCTCTGTAAGCTCTTCTGCCTGACACTGCATCGCTACAGGTGAGTCCCTCAGACACCACGGTTGTCAGGGAGATGGGACAGGCAGTGGGGAGAGCCAGACTCTTAGAGGTCCATGCCCTTAACTACTGGATCCTGGGCAAGTTACTTAGCCTCCCTGTGCCTCAGTTTCCCCATCTGCAGAATGGGGATGATAGCATTTTATACCTCATGGGAAGCAGTTAGTGTGAAGGCCTGGGACAGTACCTACCTTATTATAATATCTCAGCATATGTATGTAGTCATTGATTGCACTTACAAAGCTTTGAAGTTATGACATACACCGTGAGCATAGATTCAGCCCTTCTTGTCATCCTGTGCTCTTTCTGGGGTGAGGTGGATTTATCTGGTTCATGTCCATCACCGAGGACCCACTGGAATGTAGGCCCCTGAGTTTTCTCCAGGAAGAGCAGTTTCTCCAGGAAGACTGCTCAAGCAGTCCTGTCTCTGCTGAGGTCACATGTCGCTCCCCACTTCCTTCCTACTCTAGAGATGCGGCCTCTCGCAGAGCCCTGCAGGCAGCCATCCAGCAGCTGGCTGAGGCGCAGCCAGAGGCCACTGCCAAGAACCTCCTACACTCTCTTCAGTCTTCAGGGGTCGGCTCCAAAGCATGTGCTCCCAGGTAAGGCTTAGAGCTGCGTGCCTCCAGGGGTTGGTCCTGTCTTCCTCAGGTAGGCTGCTGTAGAGTGCTGTGAGCACGCCTGGCTCGCTCTGACCTTTTGCACCCTGAATGGCACTAGAGAGTGCCCTGTGTGAGACAGGAGCCAGGTTAGTGGCAAGAACACATTTCCTTGAGGAGCAGGGCTGAGCCAGTGGGCTGGCACTGGACGGGGAAAGCCTTGTGTATTTATATGCATTTCATGTGTGTCTGTGTATATGCGCATACCTAGTACCTGAAGATGCCAGGGGAGGGGGTCAGGTCCCCTGGGACAGAGGGAGCTGCCGTGTGGTTGTGTGAGAATTGAACCCGTGTCCTTTGGACAAGCAACCAGTGCTCTTCACCCCTGAGCTGTCTCTCCAACCTCATCTTGATTTTATGGTTGCAAATGACAAGCGGTGGGACTTTAGCCAGTGAGGCCTGGACTCTTGTCTGAGTTGTTACGGATAATGTTGGGGGACATGTTTCTGTACCATTAGGTTGAGGGAGGGTTCACACCCCATGCTGTGTGTCAGGTTGGCACTCTGCGCTCAGCTCTTCCCTCTCTCCTCTCCTTTGTAGCAAGAGCAGCGGCTCGGCCGCCTTGCTGGCTCTGACCTGGACCTGCCTTCTCGTGCGGATCGTCTTTCCCTTGAAGGCCAAGCGGCAAGGAGACATCTGGAACAAGCTGGTAGGCCCCTTGCCTTGGAGCTGTGGGGGTCAGCTTCACCCATGGTGTTTGGGCATCCCTCCCATCCAAGCGCTCTCCAGAGGCACGCGTCTGGCGGTGGGCAGAAGGGCAGTAGGAAGCACATTCTGTTCACTAGCGTTCCCGAGCGGCTCTGTGTCAGCCATGATGCTAGGGCCTCGCCTTGATGAGAGACGGACTAGGCGAGACAACCGAAAGGCAAGGTGTCAGCGGCTACAGTGACATAGTCTCTCACCTGTGTCAGGATTTCGGGGTGCTAGAGGGAGACCCTGGCTGCTGCCTTGGTCATCTGACCCTCTCCTCTCTCTCTCTGCCTGCACCTTGCATATTGTCTGTTTCTCCTTCCCACCTGTCTGCTAACCTGGTAGGCCGTCTGATAGCTTCTCTAGATGTCTAGGTATGTTGAGTGCAAGTCAGGGGGAGTGGTTGACGGTTCTGGAAGGAGTCTTGAGGGTGATGCTGTGGGGCTAATATCTGGCCATCCGATTGACACTTAGCTGCACACCTCAGAGAGGTGTCACAGAGAGCCTTGCAGTGGCCGTAAGACACTATTCAGTGCATGTATGTGTAAATGACTAGTGTATTCCAAACCTGAAACCATCTCATGGTGAAGCAGCCAGCCAGCCCGACAGACAGATGGCCTTCTGTCTGCTTTCCTACCTAGACTGTCCTTTCTGTCCCCTCTAGGGATAGCTGTGGAGTGGCCTTTAGCAGTGGGTTAGCAGTGAGCCAGAGCTCCAGCATCCCCTGATGGTGATTGGGATGAGTTTGACTCTGGAACCCTCCAGAGTGTGGCTTTCATTGTTAGCACGTGGCTTTCTACCGAGGTGGTTAATAATAGGCAAGGTCCGTGGCTTATCTCTGTTGGGTTCTTACAGCAGTCACCTGTGCGACGTCACTGGCTTAGTGAGTAGGAGGGTCAACCATAGCGTGTTGTATTGTAGGACAGGATGCATCCGTTGTGTGTGACTCGCTGTAGTGACTAGAATCTGGGCTTGTCCTCTGCTGATCCTGTTGTCTGTTAGACACGTGACTAACACAGCCCTTTTCTGCTGACCCTGTGCTAGAAGCTGGGGGTGCTGGGTAGGTCAGGCTGAGGAGCCCTTCACTGCTGTGGAGCTGACGCACTGCTGGAGAAGACACAGGTGCGGAGCCTGGGGCAGTGCTGAGGAGAAGCAGGGTGGAGGTGGGGAATGTGGCCGAGGGGGGTGGCAGCAGGGCTTCTGTGAGGAGAAGGTGAGTCTTGAGCAAGGGCTTCGTCATCTCAGAGAGGGGACCCCAGTAGGATTCTGAGTGATGGGCAAGCTTCTTTAATTGTAGAGATCTGAACCCTGACTACTACAGCAGGTGGAGAAGGTGTGTCGTGAGCATAGCATGGAAGGATATAATGGCGCAGACGGCTACGCTCTCCCTGCCGCTGTGGTCTCCGGTACTACTAGTTTTTGTGGCTGTAGAAGTGTTTTCTGTGATCTGATCGTTTATGGCCCAGTAGTGGAGATGTCCCTGGCTGGCCTGGAACTCAGATCCGCCTGCCTCTGCCTTTTGAGCACTGGAGTTAAAGGCGTGTGCCCCCTGCCCAGTGTCACCCTACTTCCTGCAAGCACTTAACGTACCTGATATTCAGTTGCTGTTGTTAATATCTGTGCTTTTGTTATTTTTTTTAAGATTTATTCATTTGTTGTTTTTGAGATGGCGTCTCACTTTGTTGGCTGGTCTAGAACTCACTGTGTAGACCAGGCTGACCTGGAACTCACTGAGATCTGGCTGCCTCTGTCTCCTAAGTATGGAGCAAAGGAGTTCACCATGCTTGCCTGTAGAATTTGATCTTAATGAAGGACTCGTCTAAGCAGAGAAGCACATTAGCTAGGATCGTCTGTTCTCTTTCTGAGTGGCAGCTGTCTTTCTGACATTTGATGAACATTGTGTCTTTTTAAATTGTTGTTATTGGGGGTGAACTTGGGGCTTCATGCATGCTGCTCTGAGCTGCATCCCCTTCTGCGTCTTTATTTGTTTAATGTCGTTCCCTCTCTGAATGAGAAGGTGCAGAGAGCACCTTGTTCTCCTTGCTCACAGTAGGTAAATAAATGCGTGACTGAGCAGTATAGATTAAAAACAGGATTTCGAGGGCTGGAGCGATGGCTCAGCAGGTAAGAGCACCGGCTGCTCTTGTGGAAGACTCTGGCTTGATTCCCAACACCCACATGGTGGGTCACAACTGTCTGTAACCCCAGTCCCAGGGATCTGATAGCCTTCTCTGGCCTTCTGCACGCATATATGCAGTGTACAGCCCTACAGGCAGGCAGACTATGCATATCCACCAAAGAGAAGGGGCGGGGATGTCGGACAGGGTTGGGAGAGAAGAGGGGCGGGATGGAGAAGTCTGGTGGAGATGAAGCTGGCTCTCGGAGCCTGATGTCTGTGGCAGACCGAGGGTCGCAGGACGCCTGTGTCTAGGTCACCCTGATAAAAGTATTTCCTTGTCCTGGCAGGTGGAGGTGCAGTGTCTGCTGCTGCTGGAGGTGCTGGGTGGCTCCCACAAGCACGCCGTGGACGGGGCGGTGAAGAAGCTCACTAAGCTGTGGAAGGAGGTGAGGGAGCTGCTGGGAGGTAGGCTGTGCCTGTCTGCCTCACCACCGCCGTCTGTGTCTGCCTCACCGCCGCCTGCCTCACTGCCGTCTGCTTCCTCCGCAGAACCCTGGGCTGGTGGAGCAGTACTTCTCTGCTATCCTGAGCCTAGAGCCCAACCAGAACTATGCTGGCATGCTGGGGCTGCTGGTGCAGTTCTGCACGAGCCACAAAGAGATGGACGTGGTCAATCAGCATAAGGCAAGAGTCCAGCGTGGGGACAGTGGGTGTGCTGCGTCGGGTCTGGAGGGAAGGAGCGGGAACTTGCTTTGTCCCGAGGCCTCTGCCCGTGGCTCCTGTGAATCCTGGTGTAGACACTGGGGTGATAGTTTACTCTTCAGCTCTGTGGGCCTCTCCCACGCACCAAACACTGCAGAAGACTTGTCAAACCGAGTCAGAGATTGTTACCTAGTTAATCCCATCCGATGAATGTGACGAAGGAGATAGGCAAGTTGGGACTCTGACTGGGACTGTGTCTGTAATGTGTGGACTGAGGGGTGAAGAGCGGCCAGGAAAGAGGGGCGCAGCCAGCAGGAGGGAGCATCGGGAAGGCAGGTGGGCTGGTCAGTGAGGGGTGAGGACTTCCTGATGAGCAGGCTGGGCCGGCAGAGCCCAGGAAGGACTGTCCCCCCCCCCTTGAGTGGCCAGCACAGGAGGGTGGGGAGCCATGGGAGTGGGGCCTCTGCCTGACTGAAGCCGTGGGCCCTCTGTCCTGTAGAGCACCCTGCTGGAGTTCTACGTGAAGAACATTCTGATGAGCAAAGCGAAGCCTCCGAAGTACCTGCTGGTGAGTGGGCTGCACTCCTGCCGCCCAGACCCTGGCAGACCCAGCTTCATTCTGGGCGCGGCCCTGCTCGTACTCCTCCCGTGAGGCGGGGGCCTGACTCTTTGTCTCTGTAGGACAACTGTGCCCCCTTGCTCCGCTTCATGTCCCACTCGGAGTTTAAGGATCTGATTCTGCCCACCATACAGAAGTCCTTGCTGAGGAGCCCGGAGAACGTCCTTGAGAGTAGGTGCCTGCTGAGTGAGAGGCTGGGAGGGCAGGTGCCGGCCTGCAGTCCTCTTCCTGTTTGCTTGGCAGCAGGAGGGCTGGAGCTGTGAGTGTGACATGTGGTCACTGTTACCTGGTGTGAGCTACCTGGTGTGAGCCGTGGGCAGGCTGTGCGTGCATGCATGAGAGAGAGACAGACAGAGAGAGAGAGAACGCGCACGGGCCCACAGAAGCCAGAGAAAGGCATCAGATACCCTGGAACTGGAGTCCCAGGCAGCCGTGAGCTGCCTACTGTGCCTGGACGAGCTGCGGCTGCTCTGCACGGCTGAGCCATGGCTGTAGCCCCAGCAGGCGCGGTCTCGTTACAAGACTGGGAAAGTATCCACCTAGATCGTTTTAATTATTGAGCTCATATTATCGAGGCTGGAGAACTTTCTGGAGACCACTGAGAGTGGTAACCCTTTCTCCGACAGTTTGGACTTATGTGAGGAGCAGAGCCTGGCTCCGGGGTGTGACGACTTTGTGGCCTTGTCGAGGTGAAAGGCCACTCTGTCACCACACAGCTAACCAGGCTGTGGCGTTTGAGGGCGGGCTGGACACAGCGGGCACCAGCACTTGAGACTGACAGTCTGTGCTCTCTGTCCCCTCAGCTATCTGCAGCCTGCTGGCTTCAGTGACACTCGATCTCAGCCAGTATGCCCTGGACATCATGAAAGGCCTGGCGAGTGAGTGAACGGCAGACCTCTGCAGCCCCGAGGCCCCTGTCAGTCTCTGTTGTACTTGACAATTCTTTGTTGAAAAGGGGTAGGCAGCAGCTCCTTGGGTTAAAGGTGGTTTCTGCCAAGTGTGCAAACTCAAGTGGAATCCTGGAAACCCCATGATGAAAGGAGAGAACCCACTCCCACAGATTGTTCTCTGACCTGTACTGTGTGCAGTGGCAGCCCCTGTCCCAGACAGAGGAAATAAATGTTAAAAAATGAAAAACTGCCAACGAGGAGAGGGGCTTCTTTTCTGAGGTTGTTGATAGTAAGGTCAGAGAGCTGGGGGACAAGAGCCAGCACCACTGGGGCGAGAGTAAAGTCTGGACCCTCGGCTGCTGCTCCTGCCCCTGAGCTGAGGCTCTGTGTGTCCAGATCAGCTGAAGTCCAACAGCCCCCGCCTGATGGACGAAGCGGTCCTGGCGCTGCGTAACCTGGCCCGCCAGTGCAGTGACTCCGCCGCCACCGAGGCCCTGACCAAGCACCTGTTTGCAATCCTTGGAGGTGAGCGGGAGGTGGGCACAGGAGGTGACCAAGGTTGGAACCAGGGTGGGGTGGGAACTTGCTCCTGAGCCTGCTCCAGGAGAAGCTATGGATAAGGGCACATCTCTGCACATGTGAGCAAAAGCACACACACACACACACACAGAATGGAGGGCAGTGTCTGTGTCTTTACGACTTTGTGCTTTTGTGTGCATGTCAGAAAAGAAGGAAAGAAAGAAACTTGGAGACGGTTGATGACATCGTTGAGTTGTAGGACCGTGGGATAGAACACTTTATCTTAGTCAGAAGGCAGGGCTTATGAAATGCTGTGTCAGACCCCATGTCAGTGTCACACACGTGTCGTCCAGTGGGGCCAGTGTGAACAAGCACTTCCGTTCATCTCCTCACAGGCTCAGAAGGAAAGCTGACTATCATAGCCCAGAAGATGAGTGTCCTTTCAGGTAGGTGTTCTTCCCCGGGTAGAGGCAGTCTTCTGTAATAATGAGGGAGGGTAACCTGACTCTCAGGTAAGGTACAGCCCAGCAGGAGGCCTGGCCTCTGTCATGGAGAGCCTGGAGGGAAGCGGAAGGAGGGTCTGTTGTGGCCAGGGAGAGCATAGCTGCCGGCCCCACATGCCCACGTGCCAGTCGCAGGAAGCCTTGTCCTATGGCTTTGTGCAGGGGGGAGGCCAACCAGAAAATCTGCCTTTCAGGGATTGGAAGCCTCAGTCATCACGTGGTATCGGGGCCTTCCAGTCAAGTCCTGAATGGGTGTGTGGCCGAGCTGTTCATCCCCTTCCTCCAGCAGGAAGGTACTTCCTCGTGGCATGGGGAGGGGGCAGCTTACACCAATCTCGTAATCACTTTACATCCCCATCACCCCCATCCTGTCCTACCCTCGCAGAGCCCTCCCCCCACTGCCCACTGCCCTTCTCAGAGAAGAGGAGCTCCCTTCTTACTACCCCACTCTGGGGCATCTAGGCCTCTCCTACTGAGACCCAACCATCTTGACCTGGTTTTCAGTCAGCTTTCTAAAAGGCTTTCTAAAGGCACGCCTCCTTGACTTAGCAGGGCTGGGAATTGTCTGATGTGTCACTCCCTCCTCCCCTGGGACTCCGGCTTGCCGTGTCACACTGCTTGTAGTGGTTTGATGTGGTTGTAAGCCGTGAGACCGACTGGACTTGTGCCGCTTGCCCTAGTGCACGAGGGCACCTTGGTGCACGCCGCCTCCGTCCTGGCGCTCTGGTGCAGCCGGTTCACTACAGACGTGCCCAAGAAGCTCACCGACTGGTTCAAGAAGGTTTTCAGCCTTAAGACCTCCACCTCTGCAGTGAGGCATGCCTACTTGCAGTGCATGCTGGCCTCCTTCCGAGGTGAGCTGCCCTGCCCACCCCCTTTGAAGATGGCTTTGCGGTACTTACTGAACATTTATCACCAGTGCTACGTGAACTTGACTTTGAACCTTGTTAAAAAAAAATGGCCACTTCCATCTCTATGTGTGCTAGCTCTCCTCCTGCTTTAGAGGTGACATCACTGTGGGACATGGTGGCTCAGGCCTGTGATGCCAGCCCCGGGAGGACTTCTGGGTCATCTTGAGCTGCGTACTGAATTTGAGGGCAGACTGAAGTATATGAGTAGTTACAAATAACAAAATAAGTGTGTTTAGCTCTAGTTGTGTTTTGTAAGTTGGCTTATTTATTTTGAGATAGGGTCTCTACATAGCCCTGTCTGTCCTGAAACTCACAGAGATCAGCCTGCTGGGAATTAAAGGCCCATGCCACCACAACCAACTTATTTATTTAGTGGGTTTATTTCACAGGTCAGCAGCTTAGTTGAAACATTGGGGTTTGGGTCTAGAGGTGTTCTGGTGTGGGAGTAGCAGACTGGAATTGGTAGGCTTGAAGTTAGCGGTGGTTCTCGTCAACCAGCTGTTGACAGCTCTGCTGTTGACTTAGTCTCCCTGTCCCTGTCCAAGGGAGGCCTAGCTGGCAGTCAGATCAATAGAATTCTTTTGTCTTTAATTTTTTATTTATTTTAATTCACGCTTATAGATTTTTTTTTTGGTTTGTTTTTTGGTTTGTTTTGGTTTTTTTTGTTTTGTTTTGTTTGTTTGTTTTGGTTTTTCGAGATAGGATTTCTCTGTGTAGCCCTGGCTGTCCTGGAACTCACTCTGTAGACCAGGCTGGCCTCAAACTCAGAAATCTGCCTGCCTCTGCCTCCCAAGTGCTGGGATTAAAGGCGTGCACCACCACTGCCCGGCATGCTTATAGAATTTAAGTCACAGATTCTTCTCCTGCTCTTTGAGATATTTGGCAAGTTAACCGAAGGACGTCAGCCAGTTCACACCTAGGTGGATAATGTCTTCTCAAGTTATAGTGTCACCCCCGCAGAGCAGGATGTCTCTAAGGTGCTTCTCTCCACAGGTGACACACTCTTGCAGGCCTTGGACTTTCTGCCCTTGCTTATTCAGACGGTAGAGAAGGCGGCCTCCCAGAGCACTCAGGTTCCCACGGTCACTGAAGGGGTCGCCGCAGCCCTGCTCCTCTCCAAGCTTTCTGTGGCCGATGCACAGGCCGGTAAGGGTCCCAGGTGATAAGGCTTCTGCCATAGTCCCTGATCCTTCAGCAGCTTCAGGGCCGACTGTTGTCTGTAGGACTGAGCTCAGGAGTGCAGCCAGGGAGCCCCCCACCCCCCACCCCAGCACTGTCCGTGGCCGTGACACCAGTCCTCCAGGCTGTGGGCTTGTTTATAACATTGCTAGGCTGAGCGCTAGGACTTTAGGCCTTGTTCCATTACTGTTTTGTTTGTTTTTCTGTCTCTGTGTGTGTGTGAGGGTTTTGCCTGTGTGTATGGGCATCACAGGCATTCAGTCCACAGAGGTCAGAAGCGGACGTCGGAGTCCCTGTCACTGGAGGTACAGACGGTTGTGAGTTGCTGTTGAGGGACTAGGAACCCAGGACCTCTGCAAGAGTAGGGAGTGCTCGTACCCACTGAGTCGTCTGTCTAGACGATGTCTTCATCACTTACACAGTCACAGGATGTTCTGACAAACAGACTCAGGGGGAAAGGAGCTTATTTCAGCTTCAGCTCCAGCTACGGCTGGTCATCGTGGGAACGTGAAGGCAGGAGTGTGCAGCAGCTAGTTACATCACATCTGCAGTCGGGGCCAGAGAAAATGTGTCCATGGCCACTTGCTTGTCTCTAGCTGGATATCTTCTTCTATACAGGTCAGGATCCCCCACCTAAGGAATGGTGCAGCCCACAGCGGGCTGGGTCGTGTCCAGACAGTTAACTTAATTAGGAGAGTTTTCCCCAGACAGGCTGCATACAGGCCACCCGACTCTAGACAGTCCCTCTCTCCTGATGACTGTACGCTGTGTCAGTTAATGATGAAAGGTGACCATTGCATAGGGTGCAAGATTCATAAAGTTGGAGCTGGAGAGATGGCTCAGCGGTTAAGAGCACTGACTGCTCTTCCAGAGGTCCTGAGTTCAATTCCCAGCAACCACACGGTGGCTCACAACCATCTGTAATGAGATCTGACGCCCTCTTTTGGCATGCAGGTGTACATGCAGATAGAGCATTCATATACCTAAAATAAATAAATAATTAAAAAAAAAGAAAAGATTCATAAAGTCCAGGCGGAAGGACGGCTCAGTGGTTAAGAACATTTACTGCACTTGGCCCATGTGGTGGCTCAGAAACCACCTGTGAGTCCAGCTCCCGGGTTTCCTGTGCCTTCTGACCCTGCTGGCACTGCATTTACATAGCGTACATATATTCAAATATGTGAAATAAGTAATCTTTTGAAAAAAAAATTATAAAGTACCAAAAAAAGTAAGTTGTGAAGTATTAGGTTTCTTTCAGCCCTGTCTTGCAGCCGCTCAGTTTCCGTGTGGATAGGAGTGGCAGCTTCGTGTCCGTATCCAGATATATAATGAAATAAGCTGGATAACAAGCATACTGTATACAGCATGTCACCCACCAACCACCTGTGCAAACGAAAGCTCAAGTCAGAGCCTTCCGTTCTACGACCCTAGGATCCTCCCTGTTTCTGAGCCCTCTGTGTCAGTTGGTTTTGTCATCATGTCAGTCCTTGAGAAATCCAACTTACGGAGGAAAGATTGGTTGTGGCCCGTGGTCTTAGAGGTTGCAGTCACATGGGCGGGCGGGCAGCCCCTTGTGCTTGGATGGATGAGTGTTAGGTACGGAGTATGTGGCTGAGCAGAGCTGCCCATCTCCTGGTGGCTGGGAAACAAAGAAGAGAGAGACATGTCTGTTTCTCTTTCAAAGGCATGTGTCTACTGACCCGACGCACTCCCACCAGGCCCCGCTCCTGATCTGCCTCCTGCCATTGGTGCCCTAAGATGGGCACAGATGTTTAGCATGGGAGCCTGTAGAGCCTCCCTCCTTGCCCGTGCCCTTTCCTGGCTGTGCTTCTGTGGCAAGAAGTAGGATTCTTTCGCTGTGTGCTGCTGCCTACCCACTGTGTGTGCCGAGGCCCTCGGCCACCTTGTGTGGAGATACCGTAAACACAGCCGCAGCTCATTCTGAAGTGCGTCACGGTGCATGCCTTCTGGTAGCGGTGTGGATGTCCAGTCACTTGAAGGAGGGTTTGCTGTTTGTTTGAGGAGTGAGTGAGTGAGTGAGTGAGTGTTGAGAAGGGTTTCATGGAGCTTTATTTAGATAGATCCCTGAGAGCCTGGGAGGCAGAGACTCTCAGGAAGGAATGACCCCAGTTAGAGAGAGAAAATGAGAGCTGTGTTATGTGACCCTCAGGGGACCCAGCCAGGTCCATGTAGGTGAACATTCCAGAAGAGAGGCTGCAGGCAGAAGAGAGCCCTCACGTTTTCCAGAGTGCAAGTAGGACCAGAGGACTGACGTTTGCTTTCAGAATAGGAGAAGAGTGAGCCTAGGAAGGCTCTTTCATGGAGGGTCTCACAGAGCCTGCCAGGCAGCTTCAGCTCGGAAGGCCGTGCAGTGGGGAACGGTGCCCTGTGTCGCGGGCTGACCTTTGGTTTCTTGCAGAGACCAAACTGAGCAACTTCTGGCAGCTGGTTGTGGATGAGAAGAAGCAGATCTTCACGTCTGAGAAGTTCCTGCTCCTGGCTTCAGAGGAGGGTGAGTGTTGCGGGGGCTTCGACAGGGCCTTAGGCAGGACCTGGTCCTGAGCACCTGCTTGGCCAGTGGTTTTTAGGCAGGGTTTCACTGTAGTCCTGACTGTTCTGTAACTCTCTGTAAACCAGGCTGGCCTCAAACTCACAGAGACTCACCTGCCGCTGCCTCCTGAGTACTGGGATTAAAGGTGCAGGCCACCATTACCTGGTTAACTTGGCTGTTTTCTGAATGAATTCATTCGTGTGGGCTCAGTAGAAAGGGGGTTGGGGGCTGTAGAGACAGAGGAGCCGTGCGGAGCCGCAGTGCAGCTGTAATTACAACTGAGTGGGTGATTGGTGCTGTCTGGGTGGAGTTGTGGCAGCTCTACCCCCACCAGGCGACACAGAAACTAGTGGTTTCTATCCTGGCAGAAAAGGAACGTGCAAAAGGAATGTGCAAAATTCTAGGTTGCCTCACCCGAGTCTGCTGCTAATTAGCGATGTGAAAAGTCTTTTGACTCACGAATCACAACATTCTATTAGTGAGCTACAACCATTAGTCACTTTCTGGCTTAAATTTTTTTATAGTTAGGTTTTGATTAAGAACGACGTTCCCGCCAGGTGGTGGTGGCGCACGCCTTTAATCCCAGCACTTGGGAGGCAGAGGCAGGTGGATTTCTGAGTTCGAGGCCAGCCTGGTCTACAGAGTGAGTTCCAGGACAGCCAGGGCTACACAAAAAAACCCTGTCTTCAAAAACCAAAAAAAAAAAAAAAAAAAAGAACGACGTTCCGATAGTTCAAAGACAAGGTAGGAGGGAATCTGCACTGAAATCTCCTGCCTCAATCAGCAGTCACTCGGTTCTGCTGCTTCTGGGTCCTTGAAGTTACTTATGTCTGTTCCTCTGTGTGTTCTCTTCCTCTGTCCACAAACAGCTGTGTGTCAGTCGCTGTCACCACTGTGCTTCCCAGGCTGGGAATCAGCCCCTTGTCCCCAGACTACACTGACTCGCTGACCCACTGACCTGCTGACTCAGCTTCTTGCACTGAACTTGTTTTTCTTTTCTTTTCCTTTCTTTTCTTTCTTTCTTTTTTTGTTTTTTGTTTTTTGCGACTGGGTTTCTGTGTCGCTCTGCCTCTGTCTCCTGAGTGCTGGGTTGTAGGTGTTATCATCACCACTGTCCAGCTGTGACTCTGTTTTTAAGATTCATTTTATGTGTATGAGTTTTTGCTTTCGTGTCTGTTTGCTCCTGGTACTCTTGCAAGGTCAGACAAGGAAGTTGGATCTGGAGTGAGAGACAGTTGTGAGCTGCTGACTGGGCGCTGGGAATCCAACCCAGGTCCTCTGCAAGAGCAACAGGTGTTCTTGCCCACTGAGCCGTCTCCCAGGCAGTCTCTCTTCTTTTTCTTCAGAGACAGGATTTTATTGTATAGCCTAGGACAGCCTTAAACTCCTAATGTCCCTGCTTAAGCCTTTCAGTTTCTAGGATTACAGGTGCGCGCCACCACTCATAGGTGGTAAGTTTTAATAGTTAAAACCAGTACATACGTTTCTATGTATGTAATACATATGTAATAAAGTAAAAACGAGCTATAGCTTTATGTCTAATCACATTTAAATTTTGCTGTTAAATTTTTAGTTCATTTTAATTTTTGGGTGTATGAAAAGAATACATTTATTTGGTTACTTAATTTTTGTGTGTATGCATGGTATAGTGTGTTTATGTATGCATGCACTTGGAGGCTGGAGGACAGCTTTCAGGAGTGGGTTCCCTCCTTCCACCCTGTGGGTTCCAGGGGCTGAGTTCATGCCATCAGGTTTGGTGGCGAGCTCCTTTCCCCACGGAGGCCCCTCGCTGCCCTCGCTCCCTTTTCTTACAGACTTGCATTGTCTCTCCTTACAGCCCTGTGCACTGTGCTGCATCTCACCGAGAGGCTTCTCCTTGACCATCCCCACAGGCTTACCAACAGCAAAGTCCAGTACGTGAGCCCCGTCACCTTGTCTTGGGCGTGTGGCAGGTGTGGCTGTGGACAGCCCTCCTTGTCTTCCCAGGACTGTGTGTGTGTGTTTCTGTGTGTGTGTGTGTGTTCCTGTGTGTGTGTGTTTGCAGGCAGTACTGTCGAATCCACCGTGGCTGTGGGCAGCCCTCCCCGGCTTCCCAGGAACATCTGTGTGTGTGTTTGCAGGCAGTACTATCGTGTCCTGGTGGCTGTGCTCTTGAGCCGTACCTGGCATGTGCGCAGGCAGGCCCAGCAGACAGTTCGGAAGCTGCTGTCCTCTCTCGGGGGCATTAAGCTGGCCAATGGCCTCTTGGAGGAGCTGAAGACTGTCCTCAACTCTCACAAGGTGAGAGGGTCCAGGTTCTGCCGTGACTCAGTGAACCTGCTTCCACCTGAGTTTTACCTGGGCCTGTCCTGGGATATCCTCTCAGGCTGGATGATCCCAGGCCTTCCTGCCCTGCACTCAAGCTGTGAAGGCATCTTTGCCCTTCTTCCCTTTGAAGTAGTTCAACCCAAATATTTTTGGGTTTTTTTTTTTTAATTTTAAAACTATTTTATGTATATGAGTACACTGTCGCTGTCTTCCTATACACCAGAAGAGGGCATCGGATCCCATTACAGATGGTTGTGAGCCACCATGTGGTTGCTGGGAGTTGAACTCAGGACCTCTGGAAGAGCAGTCAGTGCTCTTAACCACTGAGCCATCTCTCCAGCTCCTACAGCCTTCTTTTTTACACTAGCTTTCTAGGCCATGAGATGACCTGTCTGGATTGTCTCAGGCAGCGCAGGTGGAAGCCAGAGACAGTAGAGTCCTGGATCATTTGAGCCGCTAGGTGCCAGGTATCACTGATTTTCCCTCAGTGGTGTATACCTGCCCTCCACATCCAGTCCCCCCTCATTCTCGTCCCTTAGGTCTCCAGGTGGGCTGTCTTGGGCACTGTCTTTCCAGGCATGTCTCATAGGCTGTGGACTCTTGGGCAGGAAACACGGCATTGGGTTGCACTCCAGCAGGGATTTCCATTAATCCCAGGAGAGGCTCAGGGACCCTGCAGGCTCTCTCTGTGCACTGCCCTGGACAGGGCTCTGAGCCCTGGCGACTCATTTGCTCTCTGTCTACAGGTACTGCCCTTGGAGGCTCTTGTGACAGATGCTGGGGAGGTCACCGAGATGGGCAAGGCCTATGTGCCTCCTCGAGTTCTGCAGGAAGCTCTGTGTGTCATCTCTGGGGTTCCAGGGCTGAAGGGTGACATCACCAGCACTGAGCAGCTGGCCCAGGAGATGCTGATCATCTCCCACCACCCGTCTTTAGGTCTGTGGCTAGGGCGGGGGGGAGTTGGGGGGGAAGATGCTGACCCCCCCCCCCCCCCCCTCCTTAGGTCTGGGGCCGGGGCGGGGGGGGGGGGGGGAAATAGTGGTCCAGGCAGAAGGCTTCAAGAAGCCCCTCTCCTTCAGTGGCAGTCCAGGCTGGACTCTGGCCAGCACTTCTTACCAGGATGAAGATTGACCCTGAAGCCTTCATCACCCGGCACCTGGATCAGATCATCCCCAGGGTCACTACACAGAGTCCCCTGAGCCAGGTAAGAGGTCAGGGCTTCAGGATTCCCCTTCCAGGGTGTAAGATGTGAGGCCTCAAGGAAACAAGAGGAAGAAAGGTGAAGTGTAGCCTGCCCTCTGTAGGGAGTGACAGATGGATGCTGCTTGGGGCACAGAAGGGGGCTCAGGGCCTCATTTACAGGCAGTGTCTGAAGAGGTGAGTCCTTCGGATGGTGCTGTCAGGTCAGCTGGGGCCCTCAGGACAGGAGAGTTGCTGCCTCTCTTCCTCCTCCTTCATGCAACCCGTCTGTTCTCCCAGTTACCCTCTCTGCTTCCCAGTGTCTGAGCCACATTTTCAATTTTCTGGTAAGAAAAGGTTTTGGGCTCACACCTTGTCCTCCCAGCAGTTCCAGTGGGGAAAGTATATATTTTCCAGTAATGTCAGCTGACATGGGGTCTCATTGACCACCCGACCTGTTCCCAAGACTGTCCTTTTGGTTAGGGCATGCGTGCCTGCCTTTGCCTGGTGCCCCTGGACCATGGAGTTGAGTGGAGTGTGCATTCCAGATCAGTGTCATAGCTGGATGAGGGAAGGCATGTGCAGTAGTCAGGCTCAGACTGCAGTGAGCCCCGATGCTGGGCACCACTCAGAAGCACAGGCAGACAGGGAGAACCAATTGCAAGGGTCATTCGGGTGATGTAGAGCCTGTTTCTGATGCTAGTTACAGTCTGTCCTGACGGTGTCTGTCTGTCTGGCAGTCTTCCATGAACGCCATGGGCTCCCTTTCCATCCTGTCTCCTGATCGAGTCCTCCCCCAGCTCATCAGCACCATCACGGCCTCCGTGCAGAACCCTGCACTGCGCCTCGTGACGCGGGAGGAGTTTGCCATCATGCAGACCCCTGCCGGAGAGCTGTTTGATAAGTCCATCATCCAGAGGTGAGGCTCAGCCCCTCGCTTGCTGCTCTGTTACCTTTCTTCCCCGGCTCTGGTTTTCATGCGTGTTTGATGGATGTAGGGTCGTTACGGAAAATAAGCCAAGCAGCCTGTCTGTCCCTGGTAGAAATACCTGCTTGTGTCCAGGTCTAGTGCTTAGGCCCAAGATACCGGTGAATCCAGTAGCTAGCACTAACCTGGTACATGGCACTGGAACGCTGCCTGGGAGCTGGGTGTGGTGCTGCATGCTAACCTAGCCTGTATCGAGACCCTGTCTGCAGAAGGCTGAAGAGATGGGTCTGAGTCTTGCAGGCCAGCCAGCCTGGTGAAAACATCGAGCTGGATACAGGTTCTTTGAGGTTACTTGTCTCAGAAGATACAGTGCAAAGTGATAGAGGGAGATACTGGAAATTAGCCTCTGGCCTGTGATCTACACACACACACACACACACACACACACACACACACACATGAAAACAAAACATTAAAGCAGGACTTGGTGACTGTCACAAGGCTGAGGAGACTGCTGCCTCTTTCTAAGCCGGCTAACTGCCTTGCCTTCCCCGTATTTCAGTGCCCAGCAGGACAGCATAAAAAAGGCCAACATGAAGCGAGAGAACAAGGCCTACTCTTTCAAGGAGCAGATCATCGAGATGGAGCTGAAGGAGGTGAGTCCCTGGAGGTGTCTGCGCTTGACATGCCATGTTGAGGCTCCCCTCGGTTCCAAGGCGTCCTCTGCTCCCCCTGACCTGCCTCTGGTCTTCCCCACACTCTGCTCACGCTCCTCTGTGGCTTCCTCGGACCCCCCCCCCCTCAAAGGAAACCAGGGTTTTCCTGGACATGGCTGCTCCGTCCTGCCTGCCCTGACTTTGTAAAGACTACCTGTCTCTATATCGAGTGCAGGGCCTGGGCTCCTGACGTGATGGACAGAGTCAGCTCTAAGCAGAACTGGTTCTGACAGCTCTTGCTCGTCAGCCTTTCTCCCTCTGTCTGCCCCAGGCTGAGTGTGCTTGTCTTCCACATCTTACCCCCTGCTCTTTCCCGACTGCCTGCCTGTCCGTCCACAGTGTGCTGCACTGTCCGTCCACAGTGTGCTGCAC
>NW_021604612.1:3550790-3587567 GCF_004785775.1 Grammomys surdaster
AACTGTTTGTTTATTGTCTAACTTTAATTGCTAGATTGTGAACTTTGTGTGGGTGAGGTTTCATGTATAGGTATGTGTGTGTGTGTGTGTGTGTGTGTGTGTGTGTGTGACATACACACACACACACACATACCTCCCTGTGTCTGTAGCATCTCATACAGTTCCTGGCATGATGTAGGCACTCGATAAATACTTATTGGAAGACTCAGTGCGTTCTCTGCACCCAGGCTGTTCTGAAAGAGCCTTAAGTGTGTCTGAGAGCAGGCTAAAGTCCTTCCTCTGAAGCCATGTAGCCGCAGGAGATCAATGAAGGAGCGGTTGTTTCTCTGACACTTCTCCCCTCTTCTTTCTAGCAGGGAATCGTTTTAAAATTTGCTTCTTTACTGCTCTCCGTTTTGAAGGCATCCAGTGACTGTGCCCTTTATAGGGGTGGGGGAGGGTATGTCGTGGGCCTGGGGGCCCTGGTCCTAGACTTGAGGCTGGCCTAGAATTCTTGGAAGCCAGCGAGTTTCTGATGCTGGCCCTTTCTTCAGGAAATAAAGAAGAAGAAAGGCATAAGAGAGGAGGTACAGCTGACCAGCAAGCAGAAGGAGATGCTGCAGGCCCAGATGGACAAGGAGGCGCAAATCCGGAGGCGGCTGCAGGAGGTAAGAGGCCGTCACCCACCGTGTGCCCCACCCTGCTCTTTGCTGTCTCCGTGGATCCCGCTGACTGTGTTCTGCTGGCTCTGCTTGCAGCTGGATGGGGAACTGGAGGCGGCTCTCGGACTACTGGATGCCATCGTGACCAGGAACCCCTGTGGCCTGACTCAGTACATCCCTGCTTTGGTTGACGCCTTCCTGCCCTTGCTGAAGTCTCCCCTGGCTGCTCCCAGGGTCAAAGGCCCCTTCCTGTCCTTAGCTGCCTGTGTCATGCCCCCTAGACTCAAGACCTTGGGTTAGTCCTTATTTGCTGGCTGTGGGGTTATCTGGGTGTTTGTGCAGTGGGCTGAGGTACCTGTGGGTGTTCTGAGGAGACACGATGGTCTAAGCTGCTGAATGTTGTTCCCACGTGGAAGCATCCTGTAGTGCTCACACAGGGTGTGCTTAAGATGATCAAGTGGTGGCTCTGACCTCCACTCTGTCCTGTCTGCCTTCTCTGAGGAGCAGGGTTTCCGCTAGTTAATTAGCACCTCATCTTTCTGAAGTGGCTTTGTTTGTGTGCTCGGGACCAAGTCCAGGGTCTCATGTGAGCACACCCAGACCTCTGTAGCAGGTGTTTTCCATGAAGTCGGGTTCAGTGGCAGTGAGTGGGGCCGGTGTGCAATGCTGGCCTTTGTGCCCGGAGCTCGGAAGCAGCATGTGCCAGAGGTTTGCTCTCTGTTGGCTCTGGAGAAACATTAGCCAAGCAGGAGAGGTGGGAATCATGGTGGCTTTACTCTTCTCTTGATGGGGCTGCAGTCTCCACTGAGAGGAAATGGGAGCGGTTGTGTAGCCTGCAGAGGCGTTCATTCTGCCTGATGAAGGAACTCTGTGGCTGGAGCCTCACTGTGGGATGAAGAAGTCTTGGGTGGTCCTGCCTCTCAGCACACTGAGCTCTTTAGTATCAGAAGTATTAGCCAGGAAGTGGTGGCAGCGGCATACGCCTTTAATGCCGACACTTGGGAGATAGAGGCAGGTGGATCTCTGAGTTCGAGGCTAGCCTAGTCTACAGAGTGAATTCCAGCACAGAGAAACCTTGTCTCAAAAAACAAGCAAACAAAAAAATATCAGCTCTTCCAGGCAGACTGTAATCCAACCTGTAATCCAGAAATCTGGGAGGTGGAAGGAGGAGGATCCTGAGTTTTAGGCTAGCCTGGGCTATGTTGTGATATCATGTCCCTAAACAAACATCATCCCCTCAAAAAACGAAAAGGGCAGCTACTGCCTCCTCCCTCTTCTTTTGATGCTATGGTAAAGTCTGAGAAGGTAAGACATTTCGGGTCAGCAGTGGCAGAGACAAGTCCGCCTCTGTCTAGAACATCATCTGTCTTTGTGGGTCATCTGCTGCCTGTCTTCTCTTCCCTCGTAAGGCACCTTGGTGAGTCACGTGACCCTGCGCCTGCTGAAGCCAGAGTGTGCTCTGGATAAGTCCTGGTGCCAAGAGGAGCTGTCTGTGGCTGTCAGGAGGGCGGTGTTGCTGTTGCATACACACACCATCCCAAGCAGGGTGGGCAAGGGGGAGCCAGGTAAGAGACGAGGAGCCACCCCATCCCGGGTGGGTCCCAGAGGCAGGACCAGCACGTCCCTGAGCTTCCTGTGCCTTTGGTCTTGGGAGAGCCCTCCTGCCCCCCGCCCCCCACCCCCCCCCCACTCCACCCCCTGTTTTCCTCATTTGCTTCTGTTCAGTGTCACATTCTGGAACTGGGCCAGACTGGGGGAGAAGCAGGGCTGGTTTAGCACCAGGCTACCCACCACTGTCCCCAGCATTGTACTTCGTGCTGGGAAGGTGGCTAGCCTCTTCTGCACCAGCCTTGGCCTGCTCAGTTGCCCTAGCTTGTCTGCTGTGCTGCTTTGTCTCCCAGATGCTGCGCCACTGTCTGCACCGGCCTTCTCCTTGGTCTTCCCCATGTTAAAGATGGTACTCACTGAGATGCCCTGCCACAGCGAGGAGGAGGAGGAGCAGATGGCCCAGACCCTTCAGATCCTCACTGTCCATGCGCAGCTGAGGGCCTCCCCTGACACGCCGCCCGAGCGGGTGGATGAGGTTGGCAGGGAGCTCTGGTATCTGTGGTTTAAGGGCGTGGGGAGGCAAGGACTCCCATAGTTCTTTGGGTTCTGGTGTTTGATCATAGCAGCAGTCCACAGAAGACACCAGGCTCTGGTGTAAAAAGGGGTCGTGCTGCTGTGTTCACAGACGATGTTCATAGGTCTCTGTCTGCGTGGGTGCTTGACTTTACCATTGCTGGAGATCCTGTGCCTGCATACACAGTGCTTTATTCAACTTGTTACCTATTCATGACTATTTCCGTATCATGTCCTTTCCCTGACCTGAACAGCACTGTGTACACGTGTTTGCATGTTTCTTGCATATCTAGTATATGTTGGTTTGCAGTTGCTAGGATACGTGGCATCTATTGAGCCAGCCTCTTACTAAGTTCCTTCAAAACCTGGGCTTTGTATGAGTTTTAGTGAAAGTCTCATTGTGTGGCCTGGCTGGCCTCAAGCTCACAGAGAACGTCCCACCGCTGCCTTCAAGCACTGTTGAAGACGTGCACCGCACACGGCATCCACTTGAGTCGTGTGGTTTATTTGGCATTTCTTTTCTTTCCTTGTCTGAGTGAGTTTCTCTCTTGGGCTCTTTGGTCTATCGGTAGTTTACTCTGAGAATCAGGCAGCTGCACAGCCTGTGATAGGCTGGGTTAGCACCTGTGGGCTTGGCTGTAAATAAACCCAAGGAAGTTTCTACAATGACTTAAGTCAGTTTTGGGACCCAGAAGGTTCTCCCATAGGCGAGGGAGGGCCGGCAGGCTGTCTGCCAGGCATAGGTACCAACCTTCCCTTCGTTGTCTTAGCTTCTTTCTCGTTCTCTCCCAGAATGGCCCAGAGTTGCTGCCCCGAGTGGCCATGCTGCGTCTGCTGACATGGGTGATCGGGACAGGTTCCCCTCGCCTTCAGGTGATCTGCTTTCCAGTTGGCCTGTGCTGTGGCTTTTTGTCCCTCTGCCCTCAGGATGAGTAGTCAAGACCTAGTCACTCTTGGATGTCTTGTTAGAAGGGCTGCCAGCGCCTGTCTTGACTGGGGTCTTAGCCCCGAGGTGCCGTGGGGTGGGATTTATAAGTGCGCCCATGCAGCTCCCTCCATAACTGAGCTGCTGGACTGACCCAGCGTGTCACTGTTGTCCCCAGGTTCTCGCCTCAGACTGTCTGACCGCCCTGTGTGCCAGCAGCAGCGGGGAGGCCGGCTGTGCCTTCGCGGAGCAGGAGGAGGTGGACGTGCTGCTCGCTGCCCTGCAGTCCCCGTGTGCCAGCGTGCGCGAGACTGCACTCCGGGTGTGTGCATGCTTCCTAGTCACTTTGGGCAAGTGTAACATAAGGAGCATGTGGCAAAGTCCTTCACCCTGTGACAGGGCCAAGAGGCAAAGAGAGGAGGCCATGGGGCGGGTTAGGGGCCTGAGCTCGTCAGGATGTAGCACTGCCAGGTTTTCTTCACTGGGAAAGACTTCATCTGACTGTCGTCTTAGTTGTAGCTCTCGGTGCAACTACAGATAGCCTTTCTTCCTTCCTTCCTTCCTTCCTTCCTTTCTTTCTTTCTTTCTTTCTTTCTTTCTTTCTTTCTTTCTTTCTTTCTTTCTGTGTATTGATAAAATATTCTGACAAAAGCAATTTAAGGGATTAAATTTTACCTCATAGTTCCAGGTTATAGTTCATTGTGGCAGGGAAGGCATCAGGAGCTTGAAGCAACGGGTCACATTACATATGTCGCCAGAAAAAGAGAGCAGTGGATACATGCATGCCTGTGCCCAGCTTGCTTCCTCCTGTTCTCCAGAGTCCAGGTTCCCCTGCCTAGGGAATGGTGCCACCCGCAGTGAGAGGGTCTTCCCACAGCAACTAATATAATCAAATGATCCCTCACAGCCTTGCCCAGAGGCCCATATTCCAGGTGATTCTAGATTCTGTCAAGTTGACCTAACTGTCAGGATTAGTGCATTTATTCAGCTCTCTACCTCTGCTTAGCGTTTCTGGATGGCTTTTAGACTGGGTTTCTTCCTCCTACTGGCACTTGGTAAAATATGGGACTTAATTCAACAAGCACCATTTGAGCTCATCTGTCATGTTTAGAGTTAAATTAGTGAATTTTACACTAAAAAGTTCTTAAGCTGGGTATGGTGGCTCACACCTTTAATCCCAGCACTTGGGATGTAAGGCAGGCAGATTTCTGTAAGTTCAAGGCCAGCCTTGACAGCCAAAACAGTCATGGCTCTATAGTGAGACCCTGTCTAAAAAGAAAAAAACAGAACAAAATTTCTATCGCTATTCACCCTCCTTTCTATATACAGAAAGAGCTGGTTTGGGGTATATGGCACATGCTCTGAACCACTGAGCTGGATTCCTAGGTCCCCCAAAAAACTATTTGAGGAGGCTGAGCAGCTAACCAGTTGAGCTGATTGCCAGCACTGTTTAGAGCAGCTCTGTCTGGTTTCTGCAGCAAGTAGGATGCTTCCCGCCTGTGCTGTCTAGTGCAGTAGCCGTGAGCCCAGTGTTTTCCGTCCGACTGGTGCAGTGCCTGACTCTCCGTCACAGCTGCTGCTTTCCCTTTAAGTAGCCACATGTAGCTAATGGTGGTTCTTGGGATGGAGGAAATGAGGAGACAGGGCACGTGCTCCTGAGGCGTCCTCACACCTCACAGTTGGATCCCTGTTCTCGCAGGGCCTGATGGAACTCCACCTGGTGTTGCCAGCCCCCGACACCGATGAGAAGAACGGCTTGAACCTGCTGCGGAGGCTCTGGGTGGTGAAGTTCGACAAGGAGGACGAGATACGGAAGCTGGCCGAGAGGTGACGGTCGTTCCGGTGGGGGTGCAGGTACATGCTGCAAGCCCGTGCCTGCCCAGTCCTGACTTTGGTTTGCTGCAGGCTTTGGTCGACCATGGGCCTTGACCTGCAGTCAGATCTCTGCTCTCTGCTGATTGATGACGTGATTTACCACGAAGCAGCCGTGAGGCAGGCCGGCGCCGAGGCCCTGTCCCAGGCAGTGGCGCGATACCAGCGGCAAGCAGCCGAGGTCATGGGCAGGCTCATGGAGATCTACCAGGAGAAGCTCTATGTGAGTGCCCGGGCAGGGGGAGCGGGCGGGTAGTCTAGTGGGTGGTCTTCTGTTCTGCTAGTCTCATGGTTCAGGGGCCAGCCAGTGATCTGTCTGCCCCTTGGGCAAAGGAGCGCCCTGCTGGGCATTGAGCCTCTTGTCTGTTGCAGCGGCCACCCCCGGTGCTGGATGCTTTGGGACGAGTAATTTCAGAATCCCCTCCGGACCAGTGGGAAGCCAGGTAAAGCCCTGCTGGTCTCACCACCAGGTTTTCGGAGATGCACCAGGGGGCTGGGGCAGGGGCCGCAAGGAGGTGGCATGTCCTGTAGTTAAAAGCAGGAGGAGAGGCAGGTCACCATGGTCAGAGAGACCTGTGATCAGTGCTGGCTCCACATGCCAGTCTGTGCCCTTGGACATTTGTCCTCTGTTTCTCCAGGCTTGTTTCCTGATCTGTGTGAGGGACACAAATCTAGAACCTACCAGGAAAGTCACTAGCCCCAGCCCACTAGCAGTGTGAGATGCACCCAGCAGATGGTAGTAGTGGTGGTAGCTGGAGGGCTAGGTAGGTGAGTAGGAGCAAGTATGGCCTTGAAGAAGACACTTGTCACCTAGAATGGGCTTTCACAAAATAGTAGAACTAGCTTCCTGAGTGGCAGACCCACTGTCTTAGGGTTACTACGGTGTAATGAGATACTCTGGCCAAAGCAGCTTGGGGAGGAGAGGGTTAATTCAGCTTACACTTCCACCCCATGGCCCAGCCCTGAAGGAGGTCAGGACAGGAACTTACACAGGGCAGGAACCTGGAGGCAGGAGCTGATGCAGAGGCCATGGAGGGGTGCTGCTTACTGGCTTGTTCCCCATGGCTTGCTCAGCCTGCTTTCTTACAGAACCCAGGACCACCAGCCCAGGGATGGCCCCACCCACAATGGGCAGGGCCCACCCCCGTTGATCAGTGCCCTGCAGTTTTGCTTACAACCCAAATGTACAGAGACATTTTCTCAGTTGAGGTTCCCTCCTCTCTGATGACACCAGCCATGTCCAGTTGACATAAGCTAGCCAGCACACCCGCATTCTCCACACATGGCTTTGTGTGCTAGTACATGTGCTGTATGGAAATACACATGTACTAAATTTATTTGCCATTCCAGACCATCAGATGGGAATAGGATGTAGATTTTTTTTTTCTCTCTCTCTAAGGGATTTCTTGTCTCTGTAGCTGAGAATAAGTCCACTTTGCTTTGTTCCCAGCCAACGGCTATCGCATCTGTTTTTTCTTTTTTAAAGATTTATTTATTTTTTTATGTATATGAGTACACTGTAGCTGTCTTCAGACACACCAGAAGAAGGCATCAGATCCCATTACAGATGGTTGTGAGCCACCATGTGGTTGCTGGGAATTGAACTCGGGACCTCTGGAAGAGCAGTCAGTGCTCTTAACCGCTGAGCCATCTCTCCAGCCCAGCATCTGTTTTCTTTAACATCTGTCTTCTAGCCTGTCTGAGACACAGAGGGCGCTCATTGTCTTTCACCGTTAGGGAAACGGAGGCACAGGGTCTGTATTTCACAGGTGGCTTGTTCAGAACATTGGGGCAGTTGCTTCTTGGTAGTTTGCACGCTGCTCCCTGCCCCACAGCTGTGCTCGCAGTTGTCCTCCATCCTCTCGAGGTGCCCTTGTCTGTGACCCCAGCCAACCCACAGGCTCCCGCTTCCTTCCTAGGTGCGGCCTGGCCTTGGCCCTGAACAAGCTCGCCCAGTACTTGGATAGCTCCCAGGTGAAGCCGCTCTTCCAGTTTTTTGTCCCGGATGCCCTCAATGACCGAAACCCAGATGTGCGGAAGTGCATGTTAGACGCCGCGCTCGCCACGCTCAATGCTCACGGGAAGGTGAGCAGTGCGCAGCAGCTGGGGAGGTGATGCTGAGCACATGACACAGAGAAGCTGTCTGACAGGGCACCAGCCCCTGCTGGAGCATCTGATTTGTTGCAGAAAGACCCTGAGAGGATGTGATTCTCAGGGCTCTGCTGCAGACCTGCTGTGAAGCCTGTTGTTTTGATGCAGCCTGTCCAGGCTGATGTGTGGTTCCGGGGTCTCCCTTTTTCAGGAGAATGTCAACTCACTGCTGCCAGTGTTTGAGGAGTTCTTGAAGGATGCACCCAACGATGCCAGCTACGACGCCGTGCGGCAGAGTGTGGTGGTCCTCATGGGGTCTCTGGCCAAACACCTGGACAAGAGTGACCCCAAAGTAAAACCCATTGTTGCCAAGCTGATCGCTGCCCTCTCTACACCTTCTCAGCAGGTACCTTTCGTCTGGGGTCCAGGAGTCCCCGGGGGGTGGGAGTCCACTGTGGCTAGGCTGTAGCATGCTAACAGCTGAGTGGGCTGACAGAAAGCAGCCATCTCCTCTCCAGGGAGAACCCAGGTACTTCCGACTCATTAGCTAGAGGAGGTTTTTTGGAATGTATATGTGCGTGTATATGAGGAGGTATGTGTGTATGACCAGACAGGGCTACATAGTGAGACCGCAACTCAAAACAAGCCAGCCACGCCACAGATGCTCCGTCTGGGTTGTGCTCCTGGCCTCTCCGTGTGCTGGCTACAGATTTCCGGCACTTTTAAGATCTCTGAACCGTGCTATAAAGGATTTCTCTTTTCCTCTTATCTGAAAACTGCATTTATATGTAATTCCTTGATTGACATATTGGATCTTTCACAACCTGAGTGCCCTCATGAAAGTCACTGTTGGAAACAATTTCAGAATTGATCAGAGTCTGACCCACCAAAGGGCCCTGCTTAGGCAGCTGGCAGCATGGTGCGCCGTGGCTGGAAGGTAGGATTCAGCACATCTCTGTCTCCTGACATGGATCTGGTTTTCTTAAGCTCAGCACAGTCCCCTGGTGACACTGGTAGGGAGGGAACTAGACATGGTTGTTTAATGCAGGCACAGAACCATAGCATGCAGGCACAGAACCATAGCATGCAGGCACAGAGCCATAGCATGCTGGCACAGAGCCATAGCTTGCTTCCAGGTGGACCCCGGTTCCCTACTGCCTGGGCCTCAGCTCTTTGTTCAGACCAGGGTTTCTTAAACTTCTCCAGTTTACAAGCCCTTTTGTCACACACATTTTTACTCAAAGTTGGGTATTGATGTATATAAAATAGGTGTGTAAATCAAATGTCAGCAGTCATAAACCATAGCATTTAAAAATAAACCTTTGGTATCTGTATAATGTTTATTACCATTTATTAGAGATGAGGACAGGTTTGCACGCCAGCGAGATAGGTGTGCTTACTCACTTTTAAATAAACAAATTTTGCCTAAATAGTTGATTGAGTTGATTAATGACTTTATAGTCCGTGCTGAGAATGCTACTTTGCTTAAACACATGCCACACCGTGGCGGGCACACATCTATTTTGAACACATGCCACACCGTGGCGGGCACACATCTATTTTAAACTGACATTTTTCTTACTACTTTATGTGGGAGGAGGTGCGTGCCTCGGTGTGTGGAGGTCGGGGGACACTTGCAGGAGTGTGGCTCCCAGGATGGAACGCGGGTCATCGTGCTTGATGGCAAGGCTTGTCTGCCTGGCTAAGCCATTGCCTCCACCCTGCCCTCCTAGAGAGATACTTAATTGTAAATCAGAAGTTCGGTTTTAGCCCCAAGCCAAAATTCATAGAATAATTTTTTTTTTTTTTTTAATGAAGCTCAGGTCATCGGCTCAATTAATTTGAGGGCTGATGAGGGTCTCACTGTGTAGCCCTGGCTAGCCTGATGTAGACCAGGCTGGCCTTGAACTCGGAGATTCACTTGCTTTTGCCTCCCAAGTGCTGGGATTAAAGGTGTGCGCCACCACTTCTGACTAACTCCAACAGTTTTTAAAAATAATTGTTTTAACCCAATGGATCCACACCTGTAGTGATCTGACACACCGAGGAACTCATTGAAAACATTAGAAAAACATAGAAAACATAGAGAAAAACATTAGAAGTCTCTTGTTTTCTGTATCTATGCCACGATGGTTCTCTAAGCGCAGAAAACCTCGTATGCACAGTGAGACACTGCCGCTCCGATACAGTGGTCTCAGAGCGGGCCGAGGAGCTGAGCAGCGGTCACTGCTGTTGGTGTGACCACACACTCGGGATAAAGTGCACTTGTGCGGTCAGACCAAGGCTGCAGTGGAGTCACAGGAGGCGACACCCCTGAGCTTTGTCAGGAACACCTCAGAGTCTTACGTGTTTGATTTTTTTTGAATTAATTTTTGGCTGTTGTACATCCAGAAACCATCACTGTTTGCGAGTGTCTCACAGCCCCTACATTGACTTGGGATGTAGCCCCATGCAGGGCTGTGGACCTCAGTCTAAGGAGCTGTGGTGTTGGCCAGAAGCAGCACCATGGGGTCCGCTGCTCCTGTTGATGGTTGCATGCTATGGCGTGTGTGTGCCGACTGCCGAGCACGGTGCTCCTCTGGTCATGTGACCCGGGGCAGCTGTCACTGATGAGAGGGCTGCTCCCACAGGTCCAGGAGTCTGTCGCCAGCTGCTTGCCTCCTCTCGTGCCTGCCGTCAAGGAGGACGCTGGCGGCATGATTCAGCGGCTCATGCAGCAGCTGTTGGAGTCGGACAAGTATGCAGAACGCAAAGGGGCGGCGTACGGGCTGGCGGGCCTGGTGAAAGGCCTGGGCATCCTTTCCCTGAAGCAGCAGGAAATGATGGCCGCGCTGACCGATGCTATCCAGGATAAGAAGAATTTCAGAAGGCGAGAGGGTGAGTTCTCTGGGCCCAGTGCTGACAGCACAGGAAGTGCACCCACGTGCACACGCGCACACATGCATGTGTGCACGCAGAGAAAGGAAGGGCGTGTGAGACCTCAGCCCTGTCCATGGTAGGTCTGACCTGCACCTTGCCCTTATTCCTTCTTGCACTGCTTGGGCTGAGCCCCAGGCTCCACCCGTGCTAGGCAGACTGCTCTGCTGCTGAGCTGCGTGTCAGCCTTTCTGAGTTCCATATTTCAAGCTAAGAAGTCCTTAAGTTACCAAGCACAGCCTACAACTTGGTGATCCTCCTGCCTCAGGTTCCTGAGTGCGGGGCTTATAAGCTTGTCCCCGCTGCTTTCTAACGTCTGGTAGAGCACCTTAGCTGAGAGAAGCTTGGCTTTTCTAGTTGGTGGGACGAGAAAGTGATGGAGCCCCCTGCCTTCTCCTCTGTCACGCTCTGCCACGCGCTGCAGTTTAGTCTCCGACCACCAACCACCATAGCCTGAGGAGGCACCAGGAGGGTGCTGGCCCTGGTGGTCTCAGCACTGTCTGCCCTCCTCTCCCCAGGAGCTCTGTTTGCCTTCGAGATGCTCTGCACCACGCTGGGGAAGCTGTTTGAGCCCTATGTGGTCCATGTGCTGCCCCACCTGCTGCTGTGCTTCGGGGATGGCAATCAGTACGTGCGTGAGGTAAGTCTGGAGGCGGAAATGAGCTGCCCCTAGGCAGGCTTGGTCGGGGTGTCTAGGCTGGGTTCCAGCTCCTACTGCCAGAGGCCCTTCAGCTCCTACCTGGGTTACTGCTGTGAATTTCTCTCTGGTTCCCTGAGGCATTGAAGACTTTATTTGTGTGTACGTGTGTACTATGCGTGAGCACATAGGCAGATACCCGGAGCTAGAAGACGGTGTCAGATGCCCTCTGTCACCTTTCACCTGCTCCTCTTGACTTACAGCCTTTCCTGAACTGGGGGCTCATATATTCTCAGCTGGGCTGGAAGCTGGCAAACACCAGCAAAGGAATCACCCTTTGTATGGACACATGCATGAAGTCCTGGGCTCATTACATGGTACTAGTGTCTAAGCACCTGTCCTCATGATTGCTAAACGAGTTGCTTCTCTGTGTAGCTCTGGCTGTCCTGTAGACCAGGCTAGCCTTGAACTCAGAGATCTGCCTGCCTCTGCCTCAGAAGACCTGGGATTAGAAGCCCAGACAAGTACTCTTAACTACTGAGCCATCGCTAGTTTCTAGGACTGAAGCGTTTTAAGATACGCTTTTGTCTGTCTCTCTGAACTTGGCACAGGGTCTAACGAAACTACCGTCTTGGTTACTGTAGGGACACGAGGGTTGGTGTCAGGCCTCGGTGCTTGTCAGACAAGGAGGCCCCTGACTGTCTTCTCTCCTCCCCGAGGCTGCAGATGACTGTGCCAAAGCTGTGATGAGCAACCTGAGTGCTCACGGCGTGAAGCTGGTGCTCCCGTCCTTGTTGGCCGCCCTGGAGGAGGAGTCCTGGAGGACCAAAGCTGGTGAGGCCACGCCCCTCCATCTCTGTCTCAACGTCCTGTTCTGAAAATGACCCTCAGTTATGTGTGCAGGCAGTCACGCTCCTGTTTATGGACATGGCGGCCATAGAGTAAGGGCTCTGGCTCCTGGGGCAGGCTCCACACAGCAGCCACAGCTCTGGGGAAGTCCTGAGCCTGAAAGCTATGTTCTGGAACCTTCTAAACAGATCAAAGCAGAGTCTGGTAGGGAGGGTCAGGCCCGAGTCCTTCCTACATAGCCTCCCTTCTGTTCCTTCAGGCTTTGCCTTACAGTCTGAAACAGCACAGTGAATCTCCTCATTTGTGGAGGTGGAACCTGAGGCCAGAGAAACCCAGTGACTTACCCTTGGAACACCTGCAGGTCCAAATTAGGTCTTCCTGTGCCCCGGTTAGGTCTCTTCTACTGTGATAGGCACCATGGCCCAAAGAAACTTGGGATCACAGTCCATTACTGAGGGAAGTTAGGGCAGGAGCTTGGAGGAAGCAGCTGATACAGAGGCCGTGGAGGATGCTGCTCATGGCTTGTTCCTCCTGGCTTGCTTGACCTGTTTGCTTAAATATTCCAGGACCACCAGCCCAGGGGTGGCACCACCACAATGGGTTGGGCCCTCCGCCATCAATTACTAATTAAGAAAATATGCTAAGACTCACCTGTGGGCAAATTTATAAGGCGTTCTCTCAGTTGAGATTCCCCCTTACCAAATGATTCTCAACTTGTGCCAAGTTGACAGTAAACCAGCCAGGACACCCGTCCTGGTGTTGTCTCTGTGCACCATGCTACCTGTTCCTCGCCTGAATCTCACAGAGTAATAGGCCTCTTTCCCAGGAGTGAGGAGTCTGCAGGGAAGCAAGCCGGTGCCTTCCCCCATGCCCAGCATTTGTCTTGCTGGCCAGTGCCGAGTGGCTCAGTGCTACACACGTGTCCTCTGTCTGCAGGCTCAGTAGAGCTGCTCGGGGCGATGGCATACTGTGCGCCTAAGCAGCTGTCGTCCTGCCTACCCAACATCGTGCCCAAGCTCACAGAGGTGCTGACGGACTCCCACGTCAAAGTGCAGAAGGCCGGACAGCAAGCACTCAGGCAGATCGGCTCGGTCATCAGAAATCCGGAGATTCTCGGTATGCTTTTCCCGTGAGGGCACTTACCCTGGCTGTACCCGTCTTCCCTTCTCCTGGTTGCTCTGGGGAATGTCGGCTGACTATTGCCCTCTGAGGACAAATGCGTCCATATTGAAGTAACCTTTACTACTGGGAAGCCCCTTTCTTAGTTAGACTAAATGCCTGGTCTGGAGCTTGTCATCGGCTTCGTGGTTAGGGACACCGAGTCATTGGCTCAGGAGTAGCTGGGCTCTGAGAGCCCTGCACATTTGACTGAGCTGTGTGGTCTGCAGACTCCCCGCAGCTCGGAGCCCGTCAGCACCGCCTAAAACCCGGGCTTCCGTGCAGCTTTCCCTTCTGTTGAAGGCCATCAGGCAAAAGGATTAACCAGTTTTTTTTTTTTTATTAAAGATTGTAATTACGTTTATTGTTTTAGTGTTGTATGTGTGTATGTAGTATGTATGTAATTACGTTTATTGTTTTAGTGTTGTACGTGTGTATGTATGTGTGTACAGTGGAAGTTAAGGACAGTGGGACTTCCTTCCACCATGTGCATCCTGGGCGTCAAACTCAGCTCAGGCCTGGTGGCAAGTGCTTTCATCACAGAGCCAAGCCGTCCACCGGCCCAGATGTACTCTTCACTGTGATGGCTGGTCTCTGGCAGGGCTGGCCTGTGTGTGTACCTACTGTCCTAGGATGCTTGTGACTTTCTGATCCTCCTGCTTCTAGCTCCCAAGGCCCAAAATTATAGGTGTTACTTCACCATACCTGGTTTAGGCAGTGTGGAACAGAGCCCAGGGTTTACATGCTAGGCATGGACTCTACCAGCTGAGGTACAGCCCAGCCATGGTGTGTTTCTTTTCTGAGGGCTGATAGAGGCTGAGTGCTGGCAACAGAACCTAGACAGCCACCTGAAATGGGTGATATTTAGAAAACGGTACCCGGTCCAGCTTGTTCCCAGGCAGCCACCATGTTCCCACTGCTCCAGCTCTGACCGAGGCTCCAGCTAGCTAGAAGTGCAGGACCTGGCACCCACGAGATGCCAGCGTGGGGGATGGCTCTACCAATCCACCACACTGTCCCCACAAAGCTTGGCTGAGCCCCTGGTTATATCTTCCATACTGGCGGTACCCGGTAGAATGAAGACTCTTAATGCTTAAGGATTATCCAGAGGATTTATATGTTTGGAAATGCTCAGTTAACAAGATGCTCACACAACTAGAATTATTACCCAATTATCTAGCCTAGATATTATAACTACTGTAGACTGGTAGAGACACACGTACATCCGCAGCCATCTTCTCTCCTCTTCCTCCTTCTCCCAGCTCCACCTCCTCTTCTACTGCCCAATCACCAGCTCCACCGCGAATACAATGCAGCAGAAGTGTCCTGCTACAGCCGCCTTGTCTGGCTCCCTAGCTCCTAGCTTCATGTCACGTGTGTTCTATCACACACACACACACACACACACACACACACACACACACACACACATACAGAGAGAGAGAAAGAGCTTCCTGGCCTTTAAAATTTACTTAAAAATTTCCAGACCTTTTGAGGCAACATTGTTAGGTAAAATCTGGACATGTTTACACATACATTGTTTTAGGTTTTGCTTTGTTTATTTTGAGACTGGCTCGTTCTAGCTTAGGCTGGCCTGGAGCTCCCTATGTATGTCAGGTTGGCTTTAAACTCTTGAAACTCTTCCTTCCTTAACCTGCCATGTGCTGGGATTATAGTTGTGAGGATGTGGGTGTGAGCCACCGCAGCTGGGCACACGTGCTGTGTGGTGTGTGTGTGTGTGTGTGTAATAGTCACAACCAGACTGATTAACACACCTCTCACTCTTCGTAGTTTCTTTTAATGATGATTGCATTTGGAATCTACCCACTCAGCAATTTCAAATCTTTAACAGAGTATTAGCTAAGTATGCTGAACTTACACCCTCAGAAGATAATCAGCCAAAGTGGAATGTTTACCTTTGACCAGCATCCTTCCCCCACAGCCGCTGGCCCTGTCTTCTGTCTGTCCCACTCTGAAGAGCCCAGTAGTCCTGGAACTTCTAAGGCACAGAATCATTATATGGTATTTGAGATACGGTTTGCACTGTGTAAAGTTTGCTTGTAAACAGTACAGTTCAGGGTATTGAATGTGCGCAGGGCATTGTGTAGCCATCACTCCTGTCTGTCACCCTGTAAAGACACTCTGGCCACCAGCAGCCACTCTGAACTTCCCCAGACCTCTGACCTGACGCTTGGGTAGCGCTGGCCTAGATTTTCTCTCTTCTGCACGTTTCCCATGAGTCATGCCTGTGGCCTTTAATGTCTGCTTTCTTTTACACGGCGTGTGTGCAGGACTCACCTATGTCATAGCAAACACAGGTGTCTTGTGCCTTCTATGGCCGAGCCTCATTATGTGTGAGAATTTGGGGTGATTCAGCCCTTGACCGTTATCAGTAACGCTGCTGTGAGCCTCTGTGTAAATGCTGTGCAGACACGTGCCTCATAAGTTTCCTGGATGTAGGACTCAGTCAGTGACACTTTGTAACTTTAAAACAACTGTGTTTATTTAGTAGGCATTGTGTGCGCGCACATGTGTGTTGCACAGGGTACAGGTGCCACAGCCCACGTGGGGGCAGAGAACGGCTGGCAGGTGCAAGTTCCCTTCCTCTACCTCTTGGGTTCTGGGGCTTGGACTCAGGCAGTTGTGCTTGGCTCCGCCTGCTGAGCTTTGAGAACGGCCAGGCTAGTTTCTGTCGTGCTGCTGGCTGCACCGTTGACCTTGGAGCGGAGTGTGTGAGGGCTCAGGTGCCGGCTCGTTGTCTTGTTTAAAGTGGACTTTAGCTGAGATGGAACGACTTTACTTTCCCAACTCCAGCCTCCCACAGCTACCCTCACTCAGCCCCCCCATGATATCCCTCGCTTTATTGTTGTTTAGTCTCTCTCTCTCTCTCTCTCTCTCTCTCTCTCTGTACACAAATATATAAATGCAACCTGTTATCTTTTTTATTATTGTCATTCTTGGGGGTTTGAATGGCATCTCTTTGTGGCGTGTGTTTATTTTTATTGATTTCTGAGAGAAGTTCTTGCTCTGTAGACTAAAACTCACTCTGTAGAACATCCTGTCTGTCTGTGTGGTTTTGGCTCAGTGACTTGAGCCTGTTCTCATGTCATTGTCTGCTGTCTCCGTATCTTCTGCAGAATCATCTATTCTTACCGCTCGTTTGCTTTACAAGTGGGTTATTAGCCTCTTATTGTTGACACTGCGTGTGTAGTGGCTGAACCGTCTGAGCCCGTGAGTCGGCCTGGAGTCCTCCTGCTGGGCTGTCTGGAGAAGTCGGTTTTTCTGCTTTCCCTGCTCTAAGCACTGAGTGCTTTATCACTGGCTCTTGGGTCTTCTGTGTCTTAAAACTTTTTTGTTTTTGTTTTCCATAAAGTCTCCATTTGGTTACTGATTGCAGAAAACGACCCTAATACCCAGAAAGCTTGGTACTGCTGCAGCTCGTCCTGCTGAGACGAGCCCATTGGCCATGCAGAGGGTGCTAGCTGTCACCTCTGCTGCTTGAGGCAGGGGGATTGGTCTCCCAGGCAGGCGGGCTTCCCAGCCGAGGCGCCCAGTCTTCTTGCTCTCCCAAAGCCCTGCCACTTCCTAGACTTGTATAAACCAGCGTCTCTCTTCCTGTGACATGCAGCCATTGCCCCGGTCCTGCTGGATGCCCTGACGGACCCATCAAGGAAGACCCAGAAGTGCCTACAGACCCTGCTGGACACCAAGTTTGTTCACTTCATTGACGCCCCGTCCCTGGCGCTCATCATGCCTATCGTCCAGAGAGCCTTCCAGGACCGCTCCACGGACACACGCAAGATGGCAGCGCAGATCATTGGCAACATGTACTCGCTGACAGACCAGAAGGTAGTAGCCCACCTGCCCTGCAGCAGACAGGGCTGGATAAGGGCATTGTCTCTGCATGAGTTTTCAGGGAATCCTGGGACATTTAGGGTGGGAGGTGAAAATCTGGGCATCTCCCAGAGGGCAGTGGTTCAAGGACCACTAATTGAGTCCTTGGTGGAGGTCTGTCTCCACGGGCCTGTCCTCCTGCGACCTTTCAGGAGTGTTCACCCAGCAGCTGCAGTTTTCTCTCACTGGCATGTCTCTGGCTGGGCATGTGTGCTTCTGTCAGGCTCTTAGGTTTTCCAGGAGTGTGTGTTGGTGATCTCACTCTCCACCACAACTCTGTCGTGATAACCAAAAGAAGATAAGTGGAGTTACTTCTATTTCAGACAATTTAAGAAGTTAAAAAACTATTTAATCTTGGCCTGGTGAGTTGGCTCAGTGGTTATGAACACTGACTTCTCCTCCAGAGGTCCTGAGTTCAATTCCCAGCAAACACATGGTGGCTCACAACCATCCATAGTGTGATCTGATGCCCTCTTCTGGCATGCAGGTGTACATGTAGACAAAGTACTCCTATAGTTATAAATATACATAAATGAATACATTTTTTTAAAAAAAAGATCTGGGTATAAAGTGAATTTTAAAAAGAAAATGAAAAGGAGAAAGCAAAAGGAAAAAAGTTTAAAAACAAAAAGAAAAAAAGCCCTTCAGACTGTGTATGTGATATGTGCCTGTAATATCTGCACTCAGGAAGCTGAGGCAGGAGGATTACAAAATCTCAGGTGCTAGTGAAAGGGCTAAGCGCAGTGGTTTTTACCTGTAGGTCAAGACCCCTGGGAGGTGCGGGGGCCAAACGGCCATTTCACAGGGGTCGCATGTCAGATAAACTGCATGTCAGATGTTTATGTTGTGGTTTGTAATAGTTATAGTTGTAAAATTACAGTTATGAAGTAGCAGTGAAATTAATGTTACAGTCGGGGGTCACCGCAGCATGAGGAACTTTATTAAAGGGTCACAGCATTAAGAAGGCTGAGAACCACTGTTAGCACTTGAGAGCCCTGACCCAGGTTCGATTCCCAGCACCGACAGGGTAGTTGACAAACATCTAACGTCAACTCCAGGGGGCTTGGTGCTCTCTTCCATTGAACACAGATGTATGTGGCAGGAAAACATAAATACACATAAAATACTGTTGTTACTTTTCAAGACAGGGTCTCTCTATATTGCCTGGCTGTCCTGGAACTCACTCTGTAGACCAGGCTGGCCTCGAACTCAGAGGTCTGCCTGCCTCTGCCTCCCGAGTGCTGGGACTAAAGCCAGGCACTGTGGCCCGGCTTCCACAATGCCCAGGTCTCCTCCTCATCAGAACAGTTAGGATTGATGTCTCAGATCTCAGGCCAGGCGAGGTGGCATATGCCTTTCCAGTCAGCACTCGGGAGGCGGAAGCGTGGGAGGACCACAAGTTCAAGGCTAGCATGGGCTACACAACGAGTTCTAGGCCGGCCAGGGCTACACAGCAGGACCCTGTCTCGAGAGAGGACGGGTACGTTATGAACGTTATTTCTTACGTTACAGTCGTCCCCCGGTGATTCTTTAGTGGTACGTAGCGTCTGGACAGGCTGGGGTGCTGTAGCTTACATAGTGGTATATAGTGCCCATGGTGCGGCTACGTTTGCTTGTTTGCTTGTTTGTTTTTCTATTTTAAGAGCTATTGTAAGCTGGACATGGAGACACATGTCTTTAATCTCAGCACTCTGAGTTGAAGGCCAGCCTGGTCTACAGAGTGATTTCTAGGCCAGCCAGAGCTACATAGTGAGACCCTATCTTTAAAAATAAAGCTATTGTAGTAATTTTCTCTCTCTCTCTCCCTTCCTTTCTCCCTCCGTCTGTACCTCAGTGCTCTGACTCTGTGTGTGTGTCTATGTGAGGGTGTTAGATCCCCTGGAACTGGAGTTACAGACAGTTATGACCTGCCATATGGGTGCTGGGAATTGAACCCAGGTCCTTTGGAAGAGCAGTCAGTGCTCTAAACCACTGAGCCGTCTCTCCAGCCTGCCCCCTGGCCCCCCAACCCTTGTTTTAACAGAGTCTTACTAAGTAGTCCTGGCTCTTCTGGAACTTACCTTGAACTCACAGTGATTGCCTGCCTCTGCCTCCAGAGTGCTGGGATTACAGGTGTGCACCACCATGCCTTACAGTTTGAGTTTTATGTTTTGAATTACATTAATACAGTGTGTGGGCACACACCTATGTGCACATGGGGGCCGGAGGACAATTTGAAATAGGTTCTCTTCCACCATGTGTGTCCTGGGGACCAAACTCAGGTCGTCAGGCTTGGCAGCAGGTGTCCTTACTCACTGAGCCGCCTTGCCACTCCCATGAAGCACTTCTGTTTTGAAGATTACTCCCTAAATCTGAATGTTGCGTCAGGAGCCGTAAACATTTTAAGGTAAAGAAAGAAAAGATGGCAGTGAAATTTTGACAGCAAAGTCCAGAAGTAACTTCCTAAGGATTTGGGGCCTGGGCAGGCAGTGGTCCCAAGAAAGAGGTGGAGGGCTCTGCTGGACTGGGCCCGTGACACCGGCCACGCAGGCTTGTGTGTTTCCCTGAGCAGTCTTGCCAAGCCTCAAGGAAACACTCAGAAGAGGCGTCCAACCCAGTTACCAGCTGCTCTGTGAGCCGTGACGCTCTTCCTGTCTCTCTTTGTTGTTGGGGTCCACAGCAGAGCAGGACCTGAAGGAGACAGCCATCGGGTCTCTGCCTGAGTCAGCATCTTGTGTTGTTACAGGACTTGGCTCCTTACCTGCCCAGCGTGACACCTGGCCTGAAAGCTTCACTCTTGGACCCTGTCCCTGAGGTGAGTATGGGCAGAGCCCAGTGTCTGGAAACTTCTGGAAAGTACCCCCAAATCACGTGTCTGCCTCCCCGGCGAAGGGAAGAAGGTCAGGGGTCCTTCCTGCTGCCTCGTGGTGCTCACTGTGCTGCGTCTCTTCACTGTGTCTGTTCTTGTTTCCATGACAGGTGCGCACCGTGTCCGCAAAGGCTCTTGGGGCCATGGTGAAGGGCATGGGGGAGTCGTGCTTCGAGGACTTGCTGCCGTGGCTCATGGAGACGCTGACGTATGAGCAGAGCTCTGTGGATCGCTCAGGCGCTGCCCAAGGTGAGACCAGACCAAGCCCAGAGGCCGCACAGGGAGCCCCGGAGGGGCTTTCGGGTCCAGTGGTTGACTCCATCCTTGTGCTGCAGGGCTGGCTGAGGTAATGGCTGGCTTAGGAGTAGAGAAGTTGGAAAAGTTGATGCCAGAAATTGTGGCTACAGCCAGCAAAGTGGACATCGCACCCCACGTCCGGGACGGCTACATCATGATGTTCAACTACCTGCCCATCACCTTTGGGGACAAGTTTACCCCTTATGTGGGGCCCATCATCCCCTGTATCCTCAAAGTAGGTGCCAGTGACGGTGCTGAGGAGGGGGCAGGAGGGCAGGGCACTCGCTGCCGTCCTCCCAAGCTTGCTCGGGGCCAGCTGGCAGGGATCCTCACCCTGCCCTTCAGTAAGCCCGAGAGGCAGCCTGGGCTGACCGCCCGCCCGCCCGCCCTCTGCACGTCTAGGCTCTGGCTGATGAGAATGAGTTCGTTCGTGACACCGCCCTCCGTGCCGGGCAGCGGGTCATCTCAATGTATGCGGAGACAGCCATTGCCCTGCTGCTGCCCCAGCTGGAGCAAGGCCTCTTTGACGACCTCTGGAGAATACGGTGAGAACTTCGTGTTGCAGAGGACTCTCAGCTCTGTCTACACCGTCGCCTGTGCGTGTGTGTGTGTGTGAAGTGTGTGCCATCATGCCTGGATCACATGTGCTCTTTTATATTATAAAAAGATTTACCTACTTTATGTCCACAAAGGTTTTACCAGCATGTGTCTCTACACCATGTGTGTGTCTGGTGCCAAAGACATCAGAAGAGGACATTGGATTTTAAAAATAAGTTTATTCTTCTGTTTTGTTTTAGGGTGCATGCCTGTGTGAGTGAGTGCGTGTGAGTGTTGGACAAGTGCTGGGCTGCTGAACGGCACCCGGCCCTTTTCCTCGTGACTGAAGTAACACGATCACTAGTAAAAAAATGCAGGAGGCAGCCGGGCGGTGGTGGTGCACGCCTTTAATCCCAGCACTTGGGAGGCAGAGGCAGGCGGATTTCTGAGTTCCAGGACAGCCAGGGCTACACAGAGAAACCCTGTCTCGAAAAAACAAAACAAAACAAAAAGCAGGAGGCATTGGGCATAGTTGTGTAGGCCTTTAATCTCAGCACTCAGGAAGTAGAGGTGGGTAGGTCTCTGTGACTTTGAGGCCAGCCTTGTCTTCACAGGACAGCCAGGGCTACACAGAGAAATCCTGTCTCAAAAAAGAAAGATAGGAAGGAAGGAAGGAAGGAAGGAAGGAAGGAAGGAAGGAAGGAAGGAGAAAAAAAACAGAAAATGAAGAAGAAAACAAAGACGCTGTACCAGCATAGACTCTAACCACATGAGGCTTGTCTTAAGATGGCCGTTGTGGGTGCTGGGGTCCATTCCTTGCAGTCTCCCTTCTGTGTCGTACTGCACCGCACCCTACGCTGTCCCTTGAGGCTGTGTGGCTCTGCTCTTGGCCTCAGGTTCAGCTCTGTTCAACTCCTTGGGGACCTCCTGTTCCACATCTCTGGGGTCACTGGGAAGATGACCACCGAAACCGCGTCTGAGGATGATAACTTCGGAACTGCTCAGTCTAACAAGGTGAGGGCCTGCCGTTGGCTACCTGCCCGTGGCTATGGGGTTGCAAGCCCTGAGGATTTTCTGGGGGCCTCACCCTGTGTTCTCTGTCTCCCTGTGGCTCACAGGCGATCATCACGGCCCTGGGTGTTGATCGGCGGAACCGGGTCCTGGCAGGGCTCTACATGGGCCGCTCCGACACCCAGCTGGTGGTGCGGCAGGCGTCGCTGCATGTGTGGAAGATTGTCGTGTCCAACACGCCCCGCACCCTGCGAGAGATCCTGCCCACTCTCTTTGGCCTGCTGCTGGGTTTCCTGGCTAGCACATGCGCAGATAAGAGAACAGTGAGTTTGCTGGGCCTGGCAGGATCCCAGCCCTACGGTTGTCCTCAGAGCTTGGGAGCTGGGTCTGCAGAGCCGGAGGGAAACACGGCCGTGTCCCCTATGTAACGGGCATGTTTAACTAGTTACTCTGTCATTCAGCCAATAATCACTGTGTCGCCACCACTCCGGGGCCTACTCTCGTGGACACAATGGCAAAGGAAAGGACCCTCCCTCCTTGCTTTTAATGAGATGTATATCAATCTGATAGTCACAGGCATGTGCCAGATGTGCAGCTCACACTCACGCCTACAGTAGGACCCATGGCCCAGCCAGAGCTCACAAGTGCTTCTCAGAAGTGTGTGAAGATGGACAGTTAGTGAGCACTGACCAGCTGGGGAGGCAGGAAAGCAAACACAGCTGTTTCAGATGGGACCCGAGGTAGATGACAGGCCCCCGGGGAGCAGGATGTGGCTTGGGGAAGCCAGGGCCAGGCCAGGGTAGCTGGAGAGATCCACGGGGAGCAGCCGCACTGCGAGAGATGAGCTGGCCTGCAGGGTGGAGAGACACAGGGTCAGTGGTGGGGAGGACGAGCCCAGGCTGGACTGATAATTCACCTCGGCCTGTCCCCTTTGGCCCACTTCTGGTCCCTGGCCTTGGAAAAGATACTGTGTATTTAGCTTTAAAGAAGAGGTGGTTTGATGCCTCGGAGACAAAACTAATCTTTTTCCTTAAGTCATTTGTTACAAATTAGTTCCTTTGAGCAGAAGCACTGGGAGCCGGGAGGGCTGGCCTTCCCTGTGCTCTGATGAGCTTCATGTTCGTGTGTGAGGCTGACACTTGCCTTGTGCTGTGGGCGCTTGTGAGGCTGACCTAGTCTTTTTTGTTTATGTAAGTATTTATGGCTTATTTTTGGGACGAGGATTGTGTAGGCTGACCTCTAACTCATGGTCCTCCTCCGTCAGCATCTCCAGTGCTGATTACAGCATGGGCCAGCATGCCCGGTCTCCACCACACTGCCTGAAAGATGGGGCTGTGGTTTGTTTGTTTGTTTGTTTTGTTTTTAAATCATGTGTAAGTGATAATGTCTGTGTGTTGTGAGTATGTGCACATGCGTGTAGGTGTCCACAGAAGCCAGGTACGGTGTTGGGTCCCCTGGAGCTGGCACCAAACAAGGGTCTTTTGGAAGAGCAGTGAATCAGGGCTCTCAGCCCTGAGCTGCATCCAGCCTGTTTTGTTGTGTTCTCTTTTGTTTGATTTAGACAGAATCTCTGTCTCAGGCTGGCTTTGAACTCATGGCACTCAGCCCCCTGCCCTAGCCTCCCTCACACTGGAATTAGAGGCTTGTGCACAGTTGCAGCAGAAGCCTTATTTTCTCTGTGATTTCAGTGTCACTTGGGAAGGTAGCGGCTCAGGTGAGGCCTGTGAGCTTCAGAGCCTCGTTCTGGAACTGCTGTCTGGGCTCCCTGGGTTTGTAGACACGGGGTGTGCAGCTGACGCCCGCTCTGCTGACAGATTGCAGCCAGGACGTTGGGAGATCTTGTCCGGAAGCTGGGGGAGAAGATCCTCCCTGAGATCATCCCCATCCTCGAGGAAGGACTGAGGTCTCAGAAGAGCGACGAGCGGCAGGGTGTGTGCATCGGCCTCAGTGAGATTATGAAGTCCACCAGCCGGGACGCCGTGAGTACCCGTACAGGGCCATGCAGCCCATGCAGCCCCGGGGGACTGAAGGCTCGCGCTGGGGAGGGCACAGCTTCACTCTGGAGGGTGCAGTCGCCAGCAGTATGTTACCCAGCGCGTGCAGAACATCTCCTCAGCTAACACCTCAAGCAAGAGGCCTTAGAAAACTGGAGGCAACTCTCCCCATTGAGTCCCTTTGTGTGTTATATCCTGTGTGCCGCCTCAGTGGCAGAGGGTGGCAGAGGCGGGAGGGGGTGTTGCCCAGGGCACAGAGCCCTCACCTGGCCTAGTGGAGACTGAAGATGTTTTTACCTGAGGAAGCATTCGGTTTAGAGCTCAGACCAGGGAACTTGTCTTTCCAAGAAAACGGAGCGAAAGGGTCTGGAAACTGGAGGGCAGGTCTTGGGGAGCCTGGGACTTAGTGATTAGGTGAGTGTTTACTTACTAAGTCCAGGTGAGGGGCTCCTGGGTGCTCAGGTGTACTCTGCCTTTTGCACACCATCCATCTAGCGCAGGAAGCCTGCTCAGCTGCAGCCCCTGGCCGCGTCCCCGGGCTCGGCTTCGCACACATGGGTCCAGCTCTGCTTCCGTGTTCTAGGTGCTCTTTTTCTCTGAGTCCCTCGTGCCCACGGCGCGGAAGGCCTTGTGTGACCCCCTGGAGGAGGTCCGGGAGGCCGCGGCCAAGACGTTTGAGCAGCTGCATTCCACCATCGGCCACCAGGCCCTGGAGGACATTCTCCCGTTCCTCCTGAAGCAGCTGGTGAGTGGGTCTCCCACACACCTCCCAGTGTGGCCTTTACTGTTTGTGACAGTGAAGCACGGGGGAAAGGGGGTGCAAGGCAGCAGGAATTTGGGCTCTTCAGGGGAGTGGGTGCCACAAGATCTGATGTGGCGTTGTGCCTGTCCTTGAACAGTAAGTAAATGTGGGAAACGAGGAGACGAGTGGGGGAAGCAGCCACAGCGGGGATGCAGTGGGAGCCAGCTCCTCAGTCCTCCCCATGCTCCTCCGCAGGATGACGAGGAAGTGTCGGAGTTTGCCCTGGATGGTCTGAAGCAGGTTATGGCTGTTAAGAGCCGTGTGGTGCTGCCCTATCTGGTGCCCAAGGTACATCTCCACACACGACACACGCCCCATCCCAGGGCCTCCTGTGCACGTACAATGTTGGGTTTGGCAGGGCACATGCAGGGGGCTCAAGTGCTCCCTTGTCTTTCAGAGCAGGCCCTGGGTCAGGCCCTGGGTCAGAGCCAGGAAGTGGGCTCCCTTGTGTCAGAGCTGGGAAGTGGGGCTTCCTTGGGTCAGCAGTGAGATGGGCTCCCTCAGACAGAGTGGGGGAGTAAGCTCCCTTGGTCCTTTCTCCTAGAACCTGGGCCTGGCACATCAGGTTGACACTGTCTTTCTTCCCCAGCTGACAACACCCCCTGTCAATACCCGGGTGCTGGCTTTCCTCTCGTCTGTGGCCGGTGACGCTCTGACCCGTCACCTCGGTGTGATCCTCCCAGCAGTCATGTTGGCACTGAAGGAGAAGCTTGGGACTCCAGACGAGAAGCTGGTACGGGCGACACGGTTGCTCCTCTCGCTTTTCCGTGGCTGTTAGAGCCGCCCTTGCTCACCTGGAGATGGACTCCACGATCAGAGCACATGTGTCCCTGTGGTTTTCAGGAGATGGCCAACTGTCAGGCTGTGATCCTCTCAGTAGAGGACGACACTGGGCACCGGATCATCATTGAGGATCTGCTGGAAGCCACACGCAGCCCTGAGGTGGGCATGAGGCAGGCTGCAGCCATCATCCTGAACATGTACTGCTCCCGCTCCAAGGCGGACTACAGCAGCCACCTTCGGAGCCTGGTCTCTGGCTTGATCCGCCTCTTCAACGACTCCAGCCCCGTGGTTCTGGAGGAGAGCTGGGATGCTCTCAACGCCATCACTAAGGTGAGGGCTGCTGACCAGAGCTGTCTTGTGGTTGGCCGTTCTGGTCACCTAGGTTCAGGCATCTGGTGGTGGGACTGCTGGTTTGTGCCACTTTGGGCACCTAAAATTGCAGATATTTGTAAGCATGGCTGAAAATGACGCTTCTGCTGCCGTTACTCAGTTCTGGTGACTTGTGGCTAGCCTTTCTCACCCTTTTTGCCCCGTGTCTTGAGAGGAAGGACTGGGCCTCATTGGTGCTTTTCCCCCAACTCTCACAGAAGCTGGATGCTGGGAACCAGTTGGCCCTGATCGAAGAACTGCATAAGGAAATCCGGTTCATAGGCAACGAGTGCAAAGGGGAACACGTGCCCGGCTTCTGTCTGCCAAAGAAGGTGAGCCAGGGCCTGCTCCCTATGCTGGAGTGCCTCACAGTGTGCTGCTCTGTGGCGGCCCTCTGCGGACCCGGTTCACCATGCCCTTGATTTAAGCTCTGAAGCAGTCTCAGCCGGGGCCAGTGAGTGGGCCAGAGGTGGCGGCTGTGCAAGTCCCTTGTCACCCGCCTGTTGGGTCCCTTGCCCTCCAGTCAGGTCACACCGTCTTGGCAGTGGCTCTGGCCCAGCCACAGTATGAACTCTGTGGAGTTGGAGAGGAGATGGCTGCTGGGAGTGCCTTGCTCTGGGTGGGAAATTTGTAGGCCTGGAGTGTTTGAGACTAGACTCTCAGCTCTGGTTCTCTTGTCAGGGTGTAACCTCCATCCTTCCAGTGCTGCGGGAAGGAGTCCTCACTGGCAGTCCTGAGCAGAAGGAAGAAGCCGCCAAGGGCTTGGGCTTGGTGATCCGCCTGACGTCAGCTGATGCCCTGAGGCCCTCCGTGGTCAGCATCACTGGTCCTCTGATCCGCATCCTTGGGGACCGGTTCAACTGGACCGTGAAGGCGGCTCTGCTGGAGACACTCAGCCTCTTGCTGGGCAAGGCGAGTGAGTTAGGAAGTTTAGGATTCCATTTAAATCCTGGAGAACAAATCTTTCTGCAGGAAACCAACCTGCGATGTGCAGTGGAGGCGGAGGGACCGCAGACACCGAGCTGGCTCAGTGCCAAGTCCTGCTGTAGCTCTGTGACCAGCCCTTAGAGCCTGCTACCTCACCCATGCGACTCCTAACTCTGGTGATCTGCCATGGGTGATTCAGAGCTGCTTGTGCTTGCGGATCAGCCGCAGCCCGGTGTGGCCAGGGCAGCCCGGTGTGGCCGGGGCAGCCTGGTGTGGCCAGGCCGGGAGAGGGCTCCCTCTTACGGTGCCTGCCACCTCAGCCACTGCCTGCCTCCTCTATCACACTGTGACAGAAGATGCGGAAACTAGTGCTTCTCAGCCTGCGGATTGAGACTCCGTAGCGGGGAGAGGATCCCAGGGATTACATATGAGATATCTGCATTACTGTTCGTAGCAGTAGCAAAGCTCGAGTTATGAGTAGGAACAAAGACTTGTACAGTTGGGGTCAGCACTGCGTGAGAGACTGCCGGGGGTCACAGCCTCTGCTTTAGTGGATTCAGCTAAACAGGGTTTCCTGTGTGTGCTTAGGTCTTCTCCGGTTTGAGCTGTCCGATCCCGGCTCTGAGCTTGGCTAGCTCATGGTGGGTTTGATTCTTAGGTTCAGTCAAGGTCAGTATACCACGACCTTGATGTCTGCCGCAGTCCTGACTTCTGGGTACGGGGATTCTCCCACAGGTTGGGATTGCCCTGAAGCCCTTCCTGCCCCAGCTTCAGACCACCTTCACGAAAGCCCTGCAGGACTCCAATCGGGGCGTCCGCCTAAAGGCCGCCGACGCGCTCGGGAAGCTCATATCCATCCACATCAAGGTGGACCCCCTGTTCACAGAGCTGCTCGGCGGGGTCCGTGTGGTGGAGGACCCGGGTATAAGGTGCGGTGCTGGGTCCCCAGGCCAGGCCTGAGCGGGTGGAAGGCAGGAGTCGGGAGCCTGGGGCTGAGCAGTGCATTTCTTCCATAGGGACACCATGTTGCAGGCCCTGAGGTTTGTGATTCAGGGTGCAGGCGCCAAAGTAGACGCTGCCATCCGGAAAAGCCTTGTCTCGCTCCTGCTAAGCATGCTGGGCCATGACGAGGTATGGCGCAGGTCAGGCTGCACTGCAGAGTCCACTGCCTTTCGTCTTCACTTGTTTTCTCCACGTTGTGTGGGTGACTGGGTGGAGGCAACCCTGCCCTTAGGATGCTCTGGCTGTGGGGGAGTCAGGAAGTGTTGTTAATGCTGATTTCTAGGGTTCAGGCTTTGTTGTCTTGACTGTGCTGGGGTCAAACAAAGCATGGTCTTACAGGCACTGCGCATGTGTCCCCACTGAGTCCCAGCCCCATGAATGAATGAAGCAGCTGGGTCACCAGGCCTTCCCCAGTCACTTTCCCTGTCTGTCCCCTGATGGAACAGACAGCTTCCAGAGCCGTGCAGAACCCTTTTCTTCTGTAGCAGCTGCTGTGGAGGGCGAGGTTGCCCATGGCTGTGCTTTTACCAAGTTGCAGAGGCCCTGGGACTCCTGGTTGTACCCGGTCCCGTTAGTCCTACCAAATTGAGAAGCATTTGCTCAGCTCCCATTGCTGTCCTGACTCTGTGACAGGACTCTGAGCGTGGGAAGGCTCTGGGAAGACTTGTGTTTCTCTCCCACAGACAGCCCTCCGGTGTGGCAGCCATATGTGTGGGGGGTGAGGAGTGCAGGTGTGTTCACCTGGGGAGATCCTTGTGGAGGGATTCATTAAGGTCCTCCTTGGGGGGGGGGTAGGGGGGTTGAGACAGGGTTTCTCTGTGTAGCCCTGGCTTTCCTAGAACTCGCTTTGTAGACCAGGTTTGAACTCACAGAGATCCTCCTGCCTCTGCCTCCACAGTGCTGGGAATAAAGGTGTGAACCACCGACCGGCTCAGTAAATTCTTAATCACCCCTCTACCTTACTTCTTCTGAGGCAGGGTCTCTCACTGAGCCTAGAGCTCCCCTCTTAGGCTTGTCTTACGGGCCAGCGAGTCCTTGGGGATACCTGGCTTTTCTGTGGGTATCAGGCATCTGAGCTTAGATCTTCAAGCTTGCCGAGTAAACTTGCTGAGCAAACTTCATTTCTTTGATACAAGGTTTTCTGGGAAGGCCAGGCTGTCTCCAGCTGTGACCGTCTTGCCTCAGTCTCTCTGATGCCAGCGCTGCAGGTCTGCGCTAAGCCTGGCATATGAGGCATCGCTCTGTGCACGCCCATGGTGGGCATGCCATGCCCAGGCTCTGTGGGCCTGCCTCGGGTCCTTGGTGGCCTGCTCTCTGACTACATTCACGTGAGTGTGCCTAGTTGTCGTGGCCACAGCCTCTCTCTCTCGAGCTGTCACAGGACCTTGCAGAGCACAGCGAGGGTTCGTGTTGAGGCAAACTTGCATTTTCCACAGCAGAACTTAAAGTAAGGAGAGAGAGTGTCCGAGCTAGTTCCCACGTGCTTGGTGCTTGGAGACCCACACTGTGGACGGCGTGTTCTCTGGGCTTATTCTTTTTTTTTTTTTTTTTTTCAAGACAAGGTTTCTCTGTGTAGCCCTGGCTGTCCTGGAACTCACTCTGTAGACCAGGCTGGCCTCGAACTCAGAAATCCACCTGCCTCTGCCTCCCAAGTGCTGGGATTAAAGGCGTGCGCCACCACCGCCCGGCTTCTCGGGGCTTATTCTTACTGAAAATGGCAGTCAGGAGTCAGCCTGACTTTAGCTTCCTGGTCATCTAGTCTGTCCCTGTTGTCAGGGTTTCTGTGGCTGTGATGAAGATCACGACAAAGTAGGCTGGGGAGGAAAGGGTTCATTTGACTTCCACATCCCAGTCTGTCATGGAAGGAGGTCAGGGCAGGAGCTCACACAGGGCAGGAACCTGGAGGCAGGAGCTGGCGCTGAGCCCGTGGAGGGTACTGCTTCCTGGCTTGCTCCCCATGGCTTGCTCAGCCTGCTTCCTTATAGAAAACAGCTGCCCCCGAGCCAGCCCAGGGATGGCTCCACCCACAGTGGGTGGGACCCACCTCTGTTGATCACTAATTAAGAAAATACCCTACAACTGGATTTTACGAAGACATTCTTCTCATTGATGTTCTGTCCTCTCAGATGATTCAGTTTGTGTCAAGTTGACGAAAACTAGCTAGCCCGTTTGGTTTGAAGGGATGAGGTCAAAGTTGGACTCACTAACAGAACAGCACTTACTTAGGATCATGGAGTAAGCGGGCTGTGGGGCGAGCAAGGAGCCTTTTGTGTGTCCTGCTTGGTTTTGACAGAGACCACTCATCGTGGTGCTGTGGGTGCGGCTCAGTGGAAGGGCGCTTGCCTACCGTGTGTAAGGTTATGGCTGCTGTCGCTGGCACTGCCTCTCCCTCCATAAGAAGTGTGTGTACGAGGCCACTCCTGCACACAGGGGCCTCAGCTGCACTGCCAGCGTCAGGCACGGACGGAGCAGAGAGAGCAGGGCACTAGACATGGGGCTTGTAGGCGGGGAGAGTTGGGCGCCATTGCTGTGTCTGTCCCGTGTGTGCCGAGCTCTTCCCAGCCGTGTCCTTGTGTCCGGTGCCCTGTGGATGGCAACGGAGATGCTCAACAGGAGGCATCCAGTCTGGAGCGGAAGGTGCCGTGTAGTGTGGTACTAGAGGTCCTGCTGCTGCCGTGATGGTGGCAGCCATCCGCACACACGCTGGAGTTGTCTGTACTTGAATGTCATTTCTAACTCCCCAGCACGGCGCAGTTGTAGTGAATGGGAGGTCCTGGTCAGGTTCTGGGAATGCGAGCGCCTAGCTGTTCCTGAGGTAGTCTTCCCTGCCCTGCCCTCATTCCTGGGTTGCTGGTGGTGTTGGCCACACTCCTGTCACTTCTCTGTCTGCCCTGTCAGGACAACACTCGGATCTCTTCAGCTGGCTGCCTTGGGGAGCTGTGTGCCTTTCTGACTGAAGAGGAGCTCAACACTGTCCTTCAGCAGTGCTTGCTGGGTAGGCTGCTCCAAGGCCTCCTCCCGGAAGGCTCTTGGAGTCCCTGGACTGCCCTTGCCTTTACGCCCCCAGCTGCTGCAATAGACAGGAGCAGTGCTTAGAACATAGCTGCCTTTCCCATTGCCCTGTCTGCACCCTGGGCTCGGCGGGGACATGCCCCCGCTATGAGGATGGGTGTGCGGGACACGCCCCTGCTGTGAGGATGGAGTGTGCTGTGAGTGTGAGTTCACCCGGTTGTGTCCTTCTGCTCAGCCGACGTATCTGGCGTTGATTGGATGGTTCGGCACGGCCGGAGCTTGGCGCTGTCTGTGGCTGTGCTCGTGGCCCCCAGCAGGCTCTGCGCAGGCAAATACAGCAGTGAGGTTCAGGACATGATCCTCAGCAACGCCGTGGCCGACAGGGTAAGGCTCAGCCCTGCCCTCCCCTGAGCCTGGGTCCTCGGTCCTGGGGCCTGCATCTGAGTGAGAGCTGCTGCCGGGGCAATCGGGGGTGGGGTGGGGGTGGGTGGGCGGAGAGGGGCTGTGCTTCCTGCTTCTGCTGCTCGCGGCAGTGGCATGGCTCCGTGCTGTGCAGCTATGCTGTTCTCCACAGATCCCCATCGCCGTGAGTGGGATTCGGGGCATGGGCTTCCTCATGAAGTATCACATTGAGACAGGAGGTGGACAGCTGCCACCCAGACTCTCCAGCCTGCTCATCAAGGTGAGTTCGGGGACGGGCTGCTGAGGACGAGGCCCAGGCCCAGAGCTCATGGGCTTAAAGCGTCCTTGGTTTTGTAGCAGTAAGTGGGAATTGTTCTCTCCTCCTGTGTGTCCTGAGGGTCCAGTCAGATTGTTGGGCCTGGCAGTGGTTGCTGTTAGCAGCACTACCTCCCAGGCCAGAGCCCAGTGCAGCCCTGGCTGGCCCGGTCTGCAGACTCCAGGAGGCCTCCTGTGTGTGGGATTGAAGGGGCACGCTGCCGTGCCTGGGGACTGGGTGAACTCTAGTAATCTCACCTGCCTTGCTCCCTTTGCTGGCAAAGCACCAGTGTGACTATTGTGGAGGTAACCCCAGCACTTGGGAGTCAGAGGCAGGAGAACTGTGAATTTATGGCTATCCTGGGCTACAAAGTGAGTTAAGAGAAAGGAATGGGTGAGTGACCCAGGTAATAAGTCAGACATGACAGCAGGGTCTCCCTCCTGACAGGCCCCTTCTCGAACATTAGTGTGTGCAGGGGTCAGGACCAAGTTCAAAACTCTGCCTCTGTGACCAGCTCCTAGACAATTTGAGTGCTGCTGTGCTTGGACCTCACTGAGGCTCCAGAAAGGAGCTGCCCTCCCTGAAGATGCCTGTCCTGCTCACAGAGTTTAGACAGGGTCTGGTGAGGCAGAAGCTGTGACCGGTCAGCCTGCATTCACTTGTTCACGAAGCACATGTTTACTGAGGGCTGCTGGGCTTGACCCTTAAGGAGTGCAGACGGACAAGGCAGGCAAGCTCCCCCGAGTTTGCATTAAGGAAGGCTGAGGGACCAGGAGGAACCGTTCGTGAGGGATCCAGGGATGAGCACATCACAGGCAGTGTGGCCAACAACAGCCAAGGCCTGAGCACAAAGGACCTCGGCCTGTGTGAGGCTGTGGAAACCTCCTGTGGGCCAGGAGTTGTGACCCAAGGGACTAGCAACACCATATGAGACTCAGAAGGAAGACATCTTGTCACCTGTCAAGGGAGGGGCCTTGTCACACTGTTACTTTGAAGGAGGAAGCAGGGCCCAGTGTCTGTGCTGGACGGGAGTGTCCACTCTGAAATCTGGGCTTTGCTGATCATGGACTGAATGTTTCCCTCTGCACTCCTCTCCCAGTGTCTGCAGAACCCATCCAGTGACATCAGGCTGGTGGCCGAGAAGATGATCTGGTGGGCAAACAAGGACCCCCGGCCACCCCTGGAGCCCCAGGCCATCAAGCCCATCCTCAAGGCTCTTCTCGACAACACCAAGGACAAGAACACTGTCGTGAGGGCCTACAGCGACCAGGCCATCGTGAACCTGCTCAAGATGCGGCAGGGCGAGGAGCTGCTCCAGGTGGGAGCTGGCTCAGGGTAGCAGCAGCACACACTGCGGATGTCTGTCCTGCTGTCTTTGTACAGCGGTCCTGATGCCCTGTTCTCTCTCCCAGTCCATGTTAGCTGTCGGGGCGGCAGAGACTCTGTGCCTGGAGCACAGAGCCTTTGTTCTCCAGACTTGTTTCAGCAGCACATGCAGTCCCTGGTGGGCCCCAGGCGCAGGACAGGAGCCCGGGGGTGCTGCCCTGTGTGAGCTCTGCACTGTGCCCTCAGCCTCTCAGCCTCCCTCGGCAGCCTGTGTTCCCTGGCTTAGGAAAGGCATGAGGAGAGGTTTTCTGGGTTGTCTCTGATCCGTCCGAAGCTGAGCTCTGACTGCCTCCTCTTCTTCCACAGTCACTCTCCAAGATCCTGGATGTGGCCAGCTTGGAGGTGCTGAATGAATGCAGCCGGAGGTCGCTGAAGAAGCTGGCCTGCCAGGCGGACTCCGTGGAGCAGGTGGATGACACCATCCTGACGTGACAGGCCAGGTCCGCTGCGGCCGCTGCCCCTTGTCTGTGTGCACACTGTTTTCATTTTTGAAAATACGTTTATTCCAATGGGGAGTTCAGGCGATGGTGTTCCCAGAAAGTATTTTAGTACATCAGCCAGCCAGAGCCAAAGCCTTAAAGCCAACCTCCACACAACTGAAGAGCGCCTCCTCCGTCTCTCGCCCTCACCTCTGGAGAAGAGAAAGAGAAGCTCGCACACCAACCTCAGCTAGGGGAGCCCGAGCTCGGCCAGGACGGATTGGCTCAGATCCCCCCTCTGTGCTTGGGCGCCCTGTGTCTGCCGGGCTCCGAGTGGGGCACAGCTGCAGAGCTCTGCCTGATGCTGAGGTTTGCTTCTTGTGCGGCCTGATTGGACCTGACTTATCTGGAGAGGGGATGCGAGTCCTCCGCAGGGTCCAGGCCATTCGAAGGAGGTTTAATAAAGGCTTTGATTTCATCTTGAAAGAATCGGGGTTTTGTCATTTTTTGAGACAAGGTCTCTGACTATGTAGTCAGGCTGACTTTGAACTCAGAGATTCGCCTGCCTTTGCCACTCAGTGCTGGGACTGAGGGTGTACAACTACCGTGCCCCAGAGTTTTAAAATTTTAGAACATCTATCAGACGTGAAGCTTCCTGCATCAAGAATAAGGGTCGTCTGTGCTGTTGGTGAGGTACAAGCCTGCTGTTTTCCTGCCCCACCCCACCCCGCCCCGCCCTGCCACCAGAGCTTTGTTCACTGACTTCCCTGTCCTGGCTCAGTGCACAGTCAGACCTGAGATATCCCTCAGTGAAGAAACCAGGGGCTGAATGATGTTCTTCCCAGCTCTGCCCTTGTGGGAAGGTGACCTTCTGGTGGTCAGGCTGTAGAGACATCTGTCCCCTCTGGAGCAATGTTGCTCTGGCCCAGGGATGTGCAGAAGGGAACCAGAGCTCTAGCTCGGCATCCGCCCGCCTTGTGAATGACTTCCTCCTAATTCCTAGAAGGCTCATGACACACCCCCTAGTGATGCAAATTCCTCTGGTCCAGGTGAAATAAACCATCAAATTTACCAGTTGCTGAGCTTAGTGGCCTACACCTTTAATCTTAGTACTCAAGAAGGCAGCAGGTGGTTTACATAATGGGACCCTGTCTCAAAATGGGGGGAAAAATTTACTGACTAGAGCTGTAAAAGAAAAAAGGGGGGAGGGGGTCAGTTGTAGCCAGATGTGACAAAGGTCTGTAATCCTAGCACTTAGGAGGCAGGAGAGCTGGGGTTGGGGAGAGGTGGTCCTTGGTTACATAGTTAAAGCTAGCCTCGCTACATCAGACCCTGTCTCAGGAAAAACAAAGACCTGTCTCACTAACAGTGTAGAAATAGAAAGTGGGCTTTTGACTGAGGGATGTTTAAGGCAAGGCGACCTCTAAGACGTCTGATGGAGTCCTTATTCCTCAGCTTCATATGTCACGACTTCTTATTTCACAGCAGACTGGGTGTCATCTGGCTGGGGGTAACCGTAGAATCCTAGGGCTGGAGGGGACCTTGGGAGGTCACCCGAAGTCAGTCCCCATAGCAGAGCAGCCAATGCTTTCAGTTTTTGGTGGCCATGGCAACTGGGATGCAGATGGCTACCAGTGTCCTCTGAGCTGCCTAGGGCATTTGTCTGCAAGTGTGCGCGTACCTCCCCCGGCAGCGTGGTAAGATGCACAGCCTGGAAGCCTCTTGCAGGCAGCAGGTTGTCCTCTGTTTCCTCCACCAGCTTGGGTTACATCCACCCCAGATTCTCAGTCCCAGCCTAGCGAGCAGAGGGCGGAGGACACCCAGGAAGCAAAAGCTGAAGGGGGGAAAAAAACCAGTTTCCAGTTCCAGAACCCGGAGGAGGAGCAGACAAGCGATCTGAATAGACACCAGTCAAGGCTCTTGGAACACACTGAATTGTATTCTGGTCTGCGGGGCGGGTGCGAGCCCTCAGAAGTTCCATGGCTAAGTCCCAGTCACACAACACAGTGGGGTGGGCCGAAGGACCCGTCCAGAGGCACAGCAGCCCTGGAAGAAGTGGAGCTTGGATCCACAGGAGTAAAAATATGTTTGTCCCGGTGGCTGGCAGCTGCTTGGCCTCTGACGGAGCTTTAGAGCTAGTTCCTCTTTCTGCGAATGAGGAATTTGGAAAAACTCAGAAATGGACTCTTCTATGCAAGCCTTTAGGTATTAGCGATCGTTGTCCCATTCATTTAACTGAAGCATCCTATAAACAAGGGTGTCTCGTTACTGTTTGTTTTAAAATGTGTGTGTGTGTGTGTGTGTGTGTGTGTGTGTATACTCCATGCATTCCTGGTGCCCCTGGAACTGGCGTTGTGGATGACTGTGAGCTGCTATGTGGGTGCGGAGAAGCAGGGATCTCTGGAAGAGCAGCCAGAGCTCTGGGCCATCTCTCCAGCCCCTTGTCACTGTTTGCCAGAGGAGGGAATCGAGGCTCAGCAGCCACACGCTTGACATTATGAGGCTAAGAAATGGCAGTGCTGCCCTCTCACCTCAAGGTGGGCCAGGCTTCAGAGCAGTGTTCTCAACCCTTTCCTGTTCCGGAGCTCACAGGAGGATCCTGGGTAAACGTATGAGCCAGTTCCAGATGACTGGCCCAGAGCTCCACCCACCCCAGGTCTTGCCTAGATCCACAGCTGCAAGCTAGCAATTCCTCACCTCACGTGCTGCTGGACACTCGCTGTCTAGGAGAGTCTTTAGAGAGTCAGGGTCCCCAAATCAATGGCAAAAGCTAACTGTCTAAACTGAGGGTTCCAACTTGGAGCCTCTAGAACCGGTATCTAGCTGTGACCGGGGACTGTATGATGAGGGAGGCCGAGACACTCCTAAGAACCAGCTTTGCGAGGAAGTCCTTTCTACTGGGCTCACAAGCAGGGCCAGGAAGCACAGGCTCCGCAGAAATTCAGACTTGGGTTTTGGAGATGTTTTCCTGATGGATTTTGAAACAAGGTGGCCATTTGGAGACGTGCGAGTGTGTGGCTGCTGCTGTTTGAGGCAGGGTCTGTGTCCTGACCTCACTCTGTAGACCAGGCTGGTCTTGAACTCAGATATCTGCTTGCCTTTACCTCCTGAGTGGGAATCAAGAACTGCACCGCCACGCCTGGTCAGGGATGTTCTAAGTATAGTTCTATCTGATTGTATTAAATTATATCCAGTCTTTCTAAAACAGAGCAAGAAGTTGTAATATAGAAGTTTATATCCCCACACTCAGGAGGCTGGGGCAGGAGAAATATTGTGTATTCAAGGTCAGACTGAACTACAGAGTAAGGCTATGTCTGTCTGTCTGTCTATCTATCTATCTATCTACCTACCTACCTACCTACCTATCTATTATCTATCCATCTATTGTTTTTTTGTTTTTTTTGAGACAGGGTTTCTCTGTGTAGCCCTGGCTGTCCTAGAACTCACTCTGTAGTCCAGGCTGGGCTTGAACTTACAGAGATCCACCTGTCTCTGATATTTAAAACAAAACAAAGCCAAAAAGAGAGAGAGAGAGAGAGAGAGAGAGAGAGAGAGAGAGAGAGAGAGA
>NW_021604612.1:3587577-3588601 GCF_004785775.1 Grammomys surdaster
AGAGAGAGAGAGAGAGAGAGAGAGAGAGAGAGAGAGAGAGAGAGAGAAATGGAATTTTACTTTTGTTGTGAATTTGTATATGTGTTTGTCTCTATACAGGTACAGGTGTGTGTACAGAAACAGGTCAGTGTCTTCCTAGATTGCGTTCCATGTTTTTTTTTGAGACGGGGTCCTGTCTGAGGGACCTGGAGTTCTTTGGTTCAGCAGGACTGGCTGGGCAGCAGGCTCCAGAGATTCTCCAGTCTCCACTTACCCAACACTGGGGTTACAGCCACAAGCTGCCATGCCTAGGGGCCCTTACACTTCACTGACAGCTTTCTCAAACCCCCAAGCTTTAACTGTCTGCAGTGCCAGAGGAGTAACATGAGGCCTAGCAACCTCCCAGGCCTGGGGCCAGTCTGCATGGACTAGGACCAGGGGCTTATCTAAAGGACTAGTTCTAAGGTACCTGAAGGAAATGCCCTACTGTTCGATACACGGGAGGCACAAGGGGCTTGGAAGTCAGATTCAAACCCTCCCTGCCCTGCTTGAGATCCAGCTCTGTAACAGGCGTGGCACATGGCCACCACAGGCTTGTCCTCCTCATTGGATGATGATGGTGTGCCCTTCGTAAAGCTAGGTACACAGGAGGTGCTCCTTACATGGACAATGTGAAAAAGACTTAGGGAGAGATCCAGTGTGGTGGTTTAAATGAGAACGGACCCAAAGGCTCATAGAATTGAAGGTTTGGCCACCACGGAGTGGCAGTATTTGAAAGGGTTAGGAGGTGTGGCCTTGGTGGAGGAAGTGTGTCACTGGGGGCTGGGGGGGAGTGAATTTTTAAGGTTTCAAGGACCCAAACCAGGCCTAATATCTTTCCTCCCGAGGATCTGGATGTAGAACTGTCAGCTCCTTCAGCAAATATGTCTGCCTTCGTGCCACCATGCTCCCCACTGTGACCGTGGACTAAACCTCTGAAGGTGTGAGCAAGCCCCAATTAAATGCTTTTATAAGAGTTGCCTTGGGAAAAAAAAAAAAAAAAAAA
>NW_021604612.1:3593601-3602627 GCF_004785775.1 Grammomys surdaster
GCGGCCCGCGCGGGGCGGGGAGGCGCGGAGCTCGGTGGCCGCAAGGCCCCGGGGCCGCAGCGAGGGGGCTCCGGGCTGCTCCCCGGCGGGTCCGGGACGCCGAGCGCGCGGGATGCACGCCCCGGCGCTTGCTCCTGCCTCACGTGTGACCTTGGTCAAGTCGCGCGATCGCTGGAGTTGGAGAGACCCGGGTTCGAGTCCCGGGAAGGCAAACTTGTTTTTTTTTTTTCCCTTCACTCTGTGACCTTGGGCGAGTTGGCTTCGCCTTTCTTGAGCCTCAGTTCCTGCATCTGAGAAGTGGGCGCTTGGTAAGCTGAGCGGTGTGAGCGTTCGGTTTGCTGTTAAAGTAGGGAAAGTGCTTGGCGCCTGACCCGGCGTAAAGTAGCCTCTAAGTAACTCACGGTGTTGTCAGCATGAGTCTCCCTGCGAAGACTCAATTCTCTGTGATGGGGGTATTTCCAGGACCTGTCTCTCCGGGTGGCTGTGCACTCGGATGAGGTGCGGTAGGTACAGCCGTGTAAACCCTCCTGCAGAATCGTTAAGTCCCTGCTCGGTTCAGTTCTCATCTGTAGAATGGAGTAGTCGATTTGACTGACAGGGCTGATGTTAGGCAGCCATTGAGCACGCACATAGTGAGGGGAACAGTGCTTGGCACACAGTAGGCGGGCAGTTTGCTGTTATCTTACCCGAGTGCTTCATCCAGTATTTTAAGTGCTTTGTGTACACACACACACAACACACAACACACCTTTCAGTACTGCTCCGGCACTGATTCATAGATCAGCTTGTGGTACCCAGTGCTTAGGTGTGTTTGGCCCGTGAATGAACACTGAAGAGCCTTAGGAAAGTCACCACTGGTTTCTGGCCAAGCATGAAGCGTCTTGGAGGTGTTTGGAGTATGGCAGGTGACCAGGTCAGTGGGGTGACGGTGCGTTCAGGGAGGCAGACCCAGGATGTTTATAGGAACTTAGCTGAGGTGCCAGGATTATGTGATGTTTCAGGAAGGAGGCTGAGGCTGGGGAGCTGCTAAGTTTATATACATCAGACTGGAGTGTGGGATAGACAGTCATGTGACTTGAGACAGCCAAGTTGGTGGTAGAGCCTGTGGATTGTTAAGGAAATAGAACACCGGGTCCCCTGAGACTCAGGATATAGGCTTGTTGGGTGACACTGTCATAGATGGGTCATGGAAAGGAGTGGATTTTGGTCTCACGGGAGAAGCTGGGTTGGGATTTGGTTGGTGGTTTGGATCCTGTGGAAGATGGCTGAAGTCTCGGGGGTTGCTGGTGGGGGGAAGGTGTCGGGAAGGCTAAGGCCTAACAATGAGGTAGAAGAGCGGCTGTGACTGGGAATGGAGTTGGAAAAGCTGGAGGACTGACCTGCTGTGGTTTGAATGCAGGAAAACCAGGCAAGCTGTGTAGACCTGAACTTGGGACCCAGCTGGCAGCCTTCCTCTGGTCTCTGAGGGTTTGCCGAGATTGTAGTGCTCTCTCCTTTCAGAACTAAAGGCAGCCCGCTGTGGTCAGAGGCCTTTATCCCTCCTCAAGACGTGGCCAGTGTTAATATCCAAACTCGAAAGGCTAAACTCAGCAAGAAGATGTAGGTTGTTGGCTTTCTCTCTTCTGTGAAAGCCAGGAGATGGTTCCGGTCTGTTTTCTTACGGTGCACCTTGCATGGGTGTTGATGTTGTTTTGCTCAGGAGTCAGGTGTGGGAGAAGACTTACTGGTCAGTACCTGTGTGGTCTGGCTCCAGGCTCAGTGCGAGCGAGCGTGGAGGCCGGGGTTATGGAGAACAGGGAGATGCTATGCTGTTGTTTGTCCTGCCACTGAGCCGACAGGCTGAAGCAGAGCATTTAGGAACCTGGGACGTGGTAGCCAGGGGAGGAGGGAGCGTGACATCACTGCCCGGCTGCCTGGGCCCCTTCAGTGCTTCTGAAGGAGTATCAACTGATTGACAGACACTTTGTTATCTGATTCTCACCCATGGTCTCTGTGGTTTGTCAGATAAGGAAACCAGGGCTCAGAGAAGCCTTCTTTGCCCCAAGTCACAGAGCTTCAGCAGCAGAGCTGGGAGTCCGTGCACATGTGTGCTAACTCTGAGGCAGGCCTCACTGGATCTTAGCGGCTTTATAGGTCTAAGTTTTTCCCACTCACCCACTGTACACACTTCTGGAATGTATTCCCTGGGCATGGGCATCTTTTCCTGAGACACTGTCCTCTCAGCTGTCCTGACATTGGCTTTTGGTTTGTAACTGTACCCACTGATGCCAGTCACCCTCATTCTCAGAGCCTGGAGGCTAGTGTGCCACTAGAAGTTAAAATCCTCCTCTAAACAGATGAGTAGAGGAGGTGGGGGTGGGTGGGAGGTGGGGGGGGTGGGAGGTGGGCATGGTTTGTCTGCGGACACACGAGAATATGGTCACTGAGGCAGGATTAAAGTTGATACCACTTTCCCTGAGTTTACAGCAGGCTGGCCAGGTCTGAGCTTTAGCAGTGGGCAGAGCTAGGAAAGGTCTGAAGTAGCAGAGGAAGGAGTGATGTTCACGGTGGCAACCCTGCCTGCCGAGAGGCATCAGATGTGCTGGGCCTGTGCACCTTGCAGGGTAGCAGACCTTCCAGCTAGGTGGCTAGAAGGGCGTGTCGCTGGGTCAGAGGTGGACCTGGGCTTTTTCATTGGGCGCTTCTGTAGGTTAGATAGCAGCTGGGATATTTGGGAGGTGGCATGTCTTGGTTTCTGTTCCTCTCAGGAAGAACAGAGTTGGGGGTTGGTATCAAGTCCATGGCAGCAGACCATGTTGTGACTAGTAGTTTTTCTGCAGCCAAGGATTTGCAGTCCTGGCTGTCACTGCGGATGGTACCTCTTTCACCCTTGGCTATTACAGATACATGAGATTTGGAGAATTGATGGTGGTGGTGGTGATGATGGTGGTGGTGGAGGTGGTGGTGGCCAGATGTGGTATTGCACATCTTGAATCCCAGTACAGGCAGATGGCTTTGTGAGTCTGAGGCCAGTTTGGTCTACATTGAGAGTTCCGGGCCGGCCAAACCCTGTCTAAGTGGGGAAAGAGATTCTGCTGTCTCCTGCCCCTGAGGTTTGAGAGCTGCTTCACTGGCGGCCGAGGATGCTGCTGTAAGAGGATCATGCAGCATGGCTTTCACGGAGACTGGCAGCCCGTGGAGGGCTGTTTCATTGGTAGCTATTAAGTGCTGGGCTCAGCTTCTGGCTCTGAATGAATGCATAGGGTGAGGTCTAGGTCCTAGAGGACTCACCACGCAGTGGCTAGAATGAACTTTTAGCTGAGTACGCTGGACTTGGAAGGCTCCAGGAGGAAGCAGAGGCGCCAATGGGCCAATGGGGTGTCAGTATCAGGCAGACACCGGAGGCCCAGGAGCTGGCTGTCTTTGGGTTTAGCAGGAGGCCTCATGGCAGAACAATGAGGAAGTGGTGGGGAGCCAGAGAGCACTATGAGCAGGAGGGCGAGCCACAGGTGCTCGGATGCTCTGCCTGCCATGCAGCAGCAGGGCCTCCTCCCCAGACCCTCCTTTGGAAGGTAGGACCCCGCTGTACTCAAGTTCTTCACTGGAGAGGAAGTCTGGGCTTGGGTTAGAAACACAACTCTGCAGCTGTCTGCAGGAGTGGTTTGCAACCTTGGTTCCTTGAGGGCTGGGGTGGGACAGCGCTGTCTTCGAGACCTGGAGTCAGGCTCTGGGTTTCTCTCATAGGCACATGTGCTTACAGTTTGATTTTAGTCACAGGACATTTATGGGCTCCTAGGGTATGATTTGGTGCCTCTGAAGGCATTTCTGTTCAACATAGAAGAGAAGAGACATGCATGGGAGCCGTGGGGTCACTATGCCGGCTCCTATCAAAGGTGCGTGAGCAGGGTGGGCCGACACTCAGCAAGCCTCGCTTCTGTGGCTGTTGGCGCTGCTGTTTTAAGTCATGCCTCATTACTGGGCTACACAGTGTTTGTTCTTGTGTAGCAGTTCCACAGAAGTGAGGATGTTAGGTCACAAGGTCTGGGGTATTTAAATTTTTCTTGGTATTGCAAAATTGGCTTTTCAAAGAAGCTGAAGTCATTTGCATTTTTACTAAAGGGGCTGATACTGCCCTCATTAAGGGCTGGGAATACAGTTCAGTTGGTGGAGTGTCTCACATGCATGCAGTCCTGGGTTTGGTCCTCAGCATACCTCTAACCCCAGGATTTGGGAGGTAAAGGCAGAAGAATTAGATGCAAGGTCATCCTCTACTACAGTGAGTTCAAGTTTGACTAGGGCTATGTGGTACCCCCGCCCCCCCCCCAAAAAAAAAGAGGGAGAAGGGAAAGGTAAAAGGACAGAAGGAACAAGCTGGCAGGACCTCAGCTGAGGTGTCCAGTGGTGCTCCACAAAGCCTGGATTTGAATCTGGTCTTACTCTCCTTTGGAGGCGTCTTAGGTCAGCCGCTCATTCTGTAAGTCCTGGTTTCCTCATGTGAGGGGATAGAGTTGGAATTCTGGGAGCATCAAGGGCCACCACACAGACTTGAGTGTGCGACAGTCTTTATTCTGAGGTTGGCTGACTGCCACTTTGGGGTGGTAGAGGCAGAGGACAGGAGGCAGGTAGGTGCTGTGGCCAACCAGAGCCACTGTGTTTGGTGGTCACGGGGAAGCCAAGTTTACAAGGCACAGCCAGGAGCTGCATTGGCAAGTTCAGAGGCCCAGGCACTCATGGGATGGAGTAGGTGTCCCGTGAAGTCCCCCACCTCAGTCAGTCAGCCACACAGACTTAGTAGGGGTTCTGGTCATGTGAGCCCCAGTTTCTTCACCTACAGAATATCCCTGATAAAATTGGGCTCTCTCCACCTTTCCATTCCCTTGCCAAGTGAAGTGGCATGATGTTTGCTGAGGACGCCTGGACTGGTCCCGTTTGGTTGACCTTCCTCTTGCTTGTCTGTTGTCTGGTATCTTCCTCCAGGCTGCTGGGGGAGCCCTCAGAACAGGGCCTGGGCATGAGTCTCTCTGTCATCGCCCCCAGAGGGTTTGAGAGCAGCTTGTCTTACATGAGGACAGGGGAAAAGGTCAGAGAGTGAGTGGAGGATGTTCTTGGTGTGTGGGGAGACAGGCTGCCCTTGAGAAGAGTCCTGGTCTCACTGGGCTTCTGAGGAAGGACGGGCTGAAGGAGGCCCCTCCCCGCTGCTCATCTCCCCCCTGTGCTCTTGTTGCAGGTGTGGGCAAGAGCAGCCTGCTCTTACGGTTTGCAGACAACACTTTCTCAGGTGAGTCTTCCCCGCCTGCTGGTGGGATTTGGTTGTGGAATGCCCCTACCCTGTTCCAGAGCCCCTCTGCTTCTGTCTGATGCGGGAGACTAAGTCTGCCTGTTGGATGAGGGGAAGTGGGCTCCAGGGACTCAGGAAATAGCCTCCGTGTTCCGCCTGTCCACCTCTTCACAGAAGGCCTCTCCTGGTCCCCACATCTCTACACAGGATGTCTTTGTGTCCACGTTCAGGAGTTTAAGGTCCTACTAGATGTACTGGGTAGTACATATCTAACAGGAATATGTCCACAGTGGAGAGATGGCAGTTGTCCTGCCCAGCTCCTCTTGCTCTGGGGCCTCTGCTTGGGGGTGGTGGTGGGGGTGGTTTTGTGTGTGCGTCTGTCTGTCTGTCTGTCTGTCTGTCTGTCTGTCTGTCTGTCTGTCTTTTTCCTGACCCCACCAGCTGTTTAGAAATCTGCTTGTCTTTGTCAAGAAACATGCTTCAGCCTTGCTGTCTATTTACAGACCTGTTCTGTTTTCAGGCGGAGTCTTCCTATAGATCTCTGGCTTGGCCTGGAACTTGCTGTGTAGACCAGGTTGACCATGACCTTACAGAGATCCACCCCCTGCGCAGTGGGATTGAAGGCGTGCGCCACCACTGCCCGGCCACTAGGAAGTTGCTTATGTCTAGATCCACAGTCCTTCACTGACACCACCCTGGTCATGTGGCTTCTGGTTGCTTCAAAGAAGCAGCGCTGGATACATTGTTTCTTTTTGTACAACTAGAAGTGAGGTCACTAGGTCATAGGGTCTAGGGTGTTTAAACTTTCCCTGGTACTGCCAAATTGCTTTTTAAAAAACTTATTTATTTGACTGAAGCTGAAGGCAAAGGGGACCTACCATGTGTCTTGATCACTGTTCCACTGCTGTGAAGAGACACCGTGACTACCACAACTCTTAGAAACAAAAGCATTTAGTTGGGACCTTGTTTGGGGTTTCAAAGGTCGTCCGTTATCATCATGACAGGGATCGTGTTGTCGAGTACTGGGTTGGACCAGTAAGTAGCTCAGAGCTACATCCTGAAGCAGGGAGAAGAGCCTAGGCCTGACAGGAGCTTTAGAAACCTCAAAGCCCCCCAGTGACACACTTTCTCCAAAAGGCCACACCTCCTAATCTTTGTAATCTCTTCAAACAGTTCTACTTCCTGGTCACTAAGCATTCAAGTATATGACCCTCTGGGGGCCGTTCTCACTCAGACCACCATGTATAGGACAGAGGACATTCGGGAGTGAGTTCTCTCTTTCCATCCCACGGGACTGACCCAGGTCACCACACTTGGCAGCAGCACCTTGACCCACTAGAGCCCTCAGGGAAGCTGTGCTCACCTAGCTCTGTCCACCTTTCCACTCTCTCTGGGTGTTTTGGCTGCAAGTGTGTCTGGCTGTGTGTTTCCATGTGGGTCCTGGGAATTGAACCCAGGCCTTCTGTTGGGGTGTGGAACAGCATCTCCCTAGAAGCTAGTTGCACTATGACAATGGAAATTGTCTCTGGTTACTACTCCGTGTGTTCTCTGGGGAACAAAGCCACCCTGGCTGAGAACCACTGTTCCTCAGAATCTGTTCCTAGCGTTCATGCTTATGTTTTGTTTTGCTTGCTCCCGTGTGAGGAGCTGCTGGTCCTGGAGGAGACCAGATGTGGCCTGCGTCTGGGTGCCTGCCCTGCTGTGGGTGTCATTCCCTGTCACAGCTTTTGCTAAGCTTTTCTACTAACTTCTGCTTTTATCTCTGCCTCACCTTGAACTTTGGCCTTTCCTGTGTCCTTGCCACACTTCACAAAGTCATCTGTCCTTTGAAAGAGGTCCTTGGTGTGTTCTGGTGGTCTTAGGCGGGTGTGTGTAAGCCCGCACACAGAGGACTGCAGAAGTAGGTGGTGTGCTTAAATGTGACTTCCACACACACAGATGGCCTAAGAGCCATTCCAAAGGTTTCTTTCCTGTGAAAAGTCATTGTCCCGCTGTGTCACACACACAAAAGACTAGAAGTTCTCAGCAGCACACAAAGGACTGGAGGACCAACCTGACTCCTTACCTCTCACCTAGGGCTTAGCCTCACACACCTCAAGCCCGCCATGGACATTTGTCCCCTCCAGAAAGTGCAGTGTGGATCCTATTAGTCAGTTTTGAAGGTTGTCCTCCGTCCCCAATAAAAAGAGAGACCCAGGTATGAATAGGTGCTCTATTCTCAGGTCACAGCCCACATGTCCCTGCCCTGCCCTTCATTAAAGGCTTCCTCTGTCTCTTCAGCCACTTCATATTTTAATGTCGTTTGTAGCATATGTTTCTGAAAGTGTCTTACTCTGTGTCACCGTGTCCTGTCTCACTTGCACTGTGGCCTGTTAGAGCAGGTGCACTCTCTCTGGTCAGGTCAGGACTCTCTCCTTCAGGCCTTGACGGACGGGACACACACTGGGGTGGGGCAGGCTGGGCTCTGGGGACCGAAGGCTCTGAGTAACGGGCTGCTGGTGTGCAGGCAGCTACATCACCACGATCGGAGTGGACTTCAAGATCCGGACTGTGGAGATCAACGGGGAGAAGGTGAAGTTGCAGATCTGGGACACGGCTGGGCAGGAGCGCTTCCGGACCATCACCTCCACGTGAGTCCCTGACCCCGACCTGGGTGTCTGCATGAAGTCGAGTGACATTGCTGAATTGAAAGTGTTGTAAAGACGTCCTGGGTGTCAGGAGGTGAGGCTGAGCTATACCCAACTCCTTTCCTGAAGATACCATGGTGTATGGCTGTAGCCACCAGGGCCAGGGCCGTGCAGTGGTGTGGCACCTGGCCCCGTATCCATCATGGTAGAGACTGGACAGCCTGTGGGCACTCATGCAGTTCTACCTGCTGCTGGCAGTTCCTGTGTCCTCAGGCGGCATTAGCAGCAGTATCTGCCTCACTGGGGTAGTGACAAGCCTTCCCTGGTGTCCAGTGAGCCACTGACAGGTCTTGGTGGTGTCAGTTCGTTCTGTGCAGCCTCTGGTCACCCCTTCCGACTCCTCAGAGATGGCTCTGTGGGAACCTGGAGACCATAAGTGTGGGGCCCTTCCTTGAAACCCCCTTGAAATCAGTTGTCTGGCAGTGTCTTTGTAGAACTCAACTGCCCACAGGAGGAACCCACTCCAGCGTGGAGTCGTGCAGAGTCTGAGTTCTTAGGTGCTCATGAGACTGGAATGTAAATGTTTGTTCTGCTGTGTGTCCTTGGGCGAGCTGCCTAGCTTCTGTGCCTTCCTTTATCCAGAGGTCTCTGCTTCGGATCTGCCTGAGGCTGAGGCTCAGCGCCCGGTCTCTAGGTCTAGGCTTTCACGGGTCACTTCCGACTTTGTGTGTTCTCTGTGCTGTAACTCCATTTTAAAGAGAAGGCGTGTGTGTGAGTGTGTGAGACAGCCTCACTGTGTAGCCCTGGATGCCCTGGAGCTCACAGATTCTGCTGGGACCATTTCTCACCCTAAAGGTGCTTCTGAGAAGTTGTCTCCATAGTTCGTGCAGGGTTGGCCTCTTTGGACACATCCCTGGCCTTCTTGTATAAACAGTTTCAAGTCGCAGTGGAATGTTCCCTATTTTGTGGGCTCTGGGTATGTATCCTCTGAGGGTATGAGTGTGGGGGGCTCATGTATGAAGGAAGCAATGGGCTGCTCAGCTGAGAGGGTTAGGTTGGTGTGTGTTGAAAGTGTCTACACTAGAGGGTTAGGTCGGTGTGTGTTGTAAGTGCCTACACTAGAGGGTTAGGTCGGTGTGTGT
>NW_021604612.1:3602637-3616341 GCF_004785775.1 Grammomys surdaster
GGTCGGTGTGTGTTGTGTCTACACTAGAGGGTTAGGTCGGTGTGTGTGGTGTCTACACTGTAGTGGAGATGAGTGCCGGGGTCCAGGACTCCCATGCTCCAGGGCCCCGGCCTGTCTGGGAAAACCAAGTCTAGCCCTTGCCTTGGAGTCTTAGGCTTGGCCCATTTTGCAGTAGAAGGTACTTCAGGGCCTACCAAGGGGGCCATGGAGAGACCCATCACCTTGTTGACAGTGTCTGGTGAGGAAGAGGGGCTCTTGAGATAGCTGAATGTTTTGGAGGTGTAGAAGTGGCTGTACACGGTGTGTCTGCTTTAGAGCCCTTTCCTGAGGAGCTGTCTGAGCCTTGGGTGGCGGGAGGAGTGACAGGAGTTGAGCCGAGCCACGGGCCTAGGAAACAGACCTGGGCGCTGAGGCTGCGGCTGGGCCCAGCTGGGGCAAAAATGAGTAAGGCAGGGGATGGATGATACCCGGGGCAGAAGCCTGGAAGCCCTGGTGTCCTGCCAGCCAGAGGTATGGGCCACCCAGCCCTTTCCTAAAGTGGCAGGAGCAGGGGCAGTGGTGTGCCATTTCTTGTATCCTCACAAAGGAAAGGTTACAGGGGCGTGCATTCCGCTGTTTGCACATCTGCTGGCAGGAGCTGGTGAACGAATAGTGCTCAGGGCAGTAGTCTGCTGTGGGCCCTGGCCCAGGTTGGTTTAGCGTCCTGAGCTGAGACAGTGGGACTGCCAGGCTCCCTCAAAGCCAAGAAGGCTAAGCAGGTCTGGATACTCTATGGTGTCCTGCCCTTGGGGCTGCCCTGCCCTGTCCTGCCCACCTACCCCCTCTTGGTTCTGCCACCTTCATCTGGGACTCAGATTGTTGTGGAGGAACACTTGTCCTGATAGTGAAGAGCACCCCGCGCTGTCCTTGAACTGTCCCAGCCTTGGGTGGCTTCTGTGATCTCCTCACAGCCTCTCTTAGAAGTCTGTCCTCGAGTCCCCTATTATATAGGGACTGAGATAAGGGGCAGGATGCAAGCAGGGACGCTTCCAGAGTCCGCGTCTTTCAGAGACACGACCAGGTTCCACTTTTCAGATGTGTCCTGACTACGGAGAGTAGACAGCAGGGTTCCCTTCACCAGTCTGGCTGTGAATCCTGGTGTAGCCATCTTGAAACCTGGGACAGGAGGCATCCTGCCTTCTGGGTTTGTATTCTAGGTGTTTAAGACTTTAGTGGTCGGAGAAGAAGCTTGAAGAATCCTGATTAAACTGCCTCGAGAAGGAAAAAAAAAAAGACTTTAGTGGTCAAGAGTAGATAGCTTTAGAGACAAGGCATGGAGGGACAGTCTTGGGGTCAGAGTGGGGCCAAGGGTGTTGGGGTCTCTGGCGCTGTGAGGCCCAAGGCCTTGTGCTGCAGGGTTGGTGCTGTCTGGCTTTCTGGATAGCAGATGTTCAGAGAGGAATGATGGCAGCCATCTACCTTCCAGACCTTTGGCTGGTTTGCATCTGCAGGGTTAGTTGAGTCCCTCCTACAGCCGCTGGAGGCCTGTGTAGCCACCATACTCTTCCTTACTGGCATAGTCAGCCAAAAGCAGGAAGAGAAGTGTCACCTGTCCACCGGGGAAAGGGACACACTTTGCCATGGCTTTATTTAGGTGCAGTCTCTTGGGATGGCATTTTACTACAGAGATTTGAAAAAAAGTTTGAACATTTAAACAAGGATGGTGATAACATGATGTCAGACACAGAAGCCGCCTGAATTCTAAAAATAAAAGGAGAACTTGAAAGATGTTTCCAGCTTACGGCACTCTGAGTCAGGAGGGTGACTCTTCAGGCCTGGTCCACCTCAGACTGTTACCTGCCCCCTCCACTGCTGCCAGGGCCAGGCCTGAGAAGCCAGTGCTGCTGGAGCAGCCTGTCCTGCTGGTCAGGCTTGGCTCTGGCTGGTGGTCAGGGCTGGGTGCGGGACTGGATCTGGCCCCGGGCACCTGCACCTTCCCAGGCCCCGTCCTGCGGTAGACAGGTCCCAGGGAAGCAGCTCTGTCCTGGGCCAAAGCCCTCATGCACATCTTGGCCCTACAGGTATTATCGGGGGACCCACGGGGTCATTGTGGTTTACGACGTCACTAGTGCTGAGTCCTTTGTCAATGTCAAGCGATGGCTTCATGAAATCAACCAGAACTGTGACGATGTGTGCCGAATATTAGGTGAGGCTGGGCCCCAAGGGTGGGGAGTGCGGGGGAGCAGCGCACGGTGCTCTTCAGGCAGTGACTATGCTTTGTCTTAAAGTGGGCAATAAGAACGACGACCCTGAGCGGAAGGTGGTCGAGACAGAAGATGCCTACAAATTCGCTGGACAGATGGGGATCCAGCTCTTTGAGACCAGTGCCAAGGAGAACGTCAACGTGGAGGAGGTAAGCTCTGGCTGAGCCCCGGGCAGAGCGCCGGCGAGGACCCAGGCCTGCTAAGACGCCCGGGTGACCACCAGTCATTCAGTGCGTGCAGCTGGCTGGCTGCCAGGCAGGCCCTTTAAAAGTCTAAGCTCGTAGCCCAGCTGGCCTCTGGGGTGGGGTCCCATTTTTCTTGGAGGAAAACTGAAGTTCCTCTTACTGAATATGAATGGCCTCAGGAACTAAGTGGTGAGAGGTGGAGTCGGGCCAGGCCTTTCCCACCCCAAAGCCACGCCAAAGCCTCTATTCCGGCTGCTTCCCGTTGGCCCTTCCTTGAGTCCCCCATTTCCTCTTCCCTGCCCCTCTCAGTGGCTCCTTTCCTGGCCTCCAGAGTGCAAGGGTACCTGCTGAGAAGTTCCTGGGTTTATGGTTGGCATCTCCACCCAGGCAAGCTTTTCATCTGCAGCCGCGTAAGACAGCGGTGGCATTCTAAGGGAGAAAAGCTAAGCTTTTGCCACAAGCCCCAGTTGGCCCATTCCCTGGCCCTAGAGAGTAGTCTGCAGGAGCTAGGGAAGTTGGGTTCCTACTGTGTTGGGTACACAGGCTCGTTAGAGCCAGGCCAGGACCGACCCACCTCTGTGAATTCCCGTGCTCGTGTACACAGGGAGTGGGAGTTGTTGTCCAGGTCGGGAAGATCAGGTGAGCGGAGGTGTGCCGAGTATCCATACAGCGTGCTTGCTAACTAGGTGGAGACGTTAGCTCAGCTCTCTTTGTAAAGACTTGTCTGTGTGTGCATGGATGCACTTGTGCACATGCAGAAGCCGGAAGAGGGAGGGCATCAGGAACCATGGCCTGGAGAGAGGTGCCCTTCAGATGCTCTGCCGTGACCCACCCGTTCCTCATACACATAAAAGCTCGTGAGCGAGCACTGGGTCATCTCTCTGGTTCCAAGGACATCTGCGCTCCTAGTTTAGCCTTTCTGCTTCCTTCCACTGCTGCAGCTGCGCCAGCCTTTTGGGGCACAGTGGGCCTGTGGCTTGGTGGCTCCTCTCACGAGGACACTGGGTAGTCAGGGAAAGGCTTAAGCAGTGTCTGGCGCCACTGCAGGGAGGTGGTGACAGTGGACAGGCAGTGACGTCCCTCCATCTACACGCAGAGCAACATCCCTTTGTCTGCCAGAAGGTTCTAGTTGAAGGCTTCTAACTATGTATTAGAAAGGACTGGAGAGCTGGCTCAGTGACTAGGGTTGTACCACTCGCACAGAGGGCCTGGGTTCAGTTCCCAGCATCCCTGCCAGGCCGCTCACAGCTGGCTGTGACTCCAGTTCCAGAGGCCCTGCCTCTGTCTCGATACTTGTGCACAAACCCACAAAACGGAATAAAGACTGAAGAGAGTGACGTCCCGAGTCAGCTACAGGCTTTCAACGTTCTCTTTTAACCTTTAACTCCACTACCTCTGCCCAGAGCAGCAGGTCTCAACCTGGGGTCGTGGCCCCTTTGGGGTCAAATGGCGCTTTCACAGGGGTCACATATCAGATATTTACATTACAATTCATAACAGCAGCAAAGTGACAGTTATGAAGTAGCAGTAAAATAATGTTATGGTTGAGGGTCACCACAGCGTGAGGAACTGTATTAAAGGGTCGTGGTGTTAGGAAAAGTGAGAACCCCTGTACTAGAATGTGTTTTGAGGGTACACAGTACACACCTGCAGCCCTAGCACTGGGGAGGCAGGAGGAGGATTGCGAGTTTAAGGCCAGGCTACAGAGTCAGGGTGAAACACCCTGACATGTGTGCACGCGCACACACAGGTTTTGAGGACGGAATAGAAATGGCCTGGGGAGGTGGCTGTGCTAGCTGGGGTCAGCCTTGTCCTGTCGTCCCTCCAGATGTTCAACTGTATCACAGAGCTGGTTCTACGAGCAAAGAAAGACAACTTGGCGAAACAGCAGCAGCAACAACAGAACGATGTGGTGAAGCTCACCAAAAACAGTAAACGAAAGAAACGCTGCTGCTAATGCCCCAGCCCACTGCAGAGACAGCACTGCAGCCTCCCAGCCTGAGCCCGGGGCCTCGGAGGCTCTCGGGGGACAGTCTCAGTTTAGTGCCGTTATTTAAAGAATTCTCTCCACGTTTTTTGTATCGGGAGGCGCCATCGGCACTTCCTCCCCTTTTCCCCTTGAGTGCCAAGGAGGTGTTGGACGAGCCCGCCCTTCCCCACGGTGCCCTTTTCCCTGCCGAGGCGCCTGGACCTGGTGAGGACGCTGCCAGCTGAGTGGACTGATTAACCAGTTTGTACATAGTGTATATTGCATTAACCAGCTGCACACCCTCAGCCTGCTCTGCCTTTTGGCTCCTTCCTGCCAACCTGCTGCAACAGACCCTCCCAAGCCCTCCAGTCACCTCTCGACGGCAGCTCCTGAGGAGCCAACCTCGTGCCCTAGCTGAGTCTTTGGCCATCCCTGGCCCATGGAGTGCACTCCACGTGGCTCCTACCCTACAGCTCTGGGAGCTGGGGAACTCCACACAGGCCCTGCCCTCTGCTGGCCCCAGGCCTTCAGTTCCACAGAGGAACTCAGTCCTGCCCTTTTGGACAACAGGTGTCTCGTTCTGCCTTCTAGATGCCTCTGCTACAAACCCAGGGGAGCCATGGCTTCTCACTCACCCACCATGTTTCAGTTCCTGCAGAAAGGTGGTAGGACATCTGTAAAGAGATGGAGCTTGCAAGGGGAAGCATTATTTTAACAAATACAACCAATGAAGCCGAATCAAACAAAGTTCCTCACAATTATTTCCTTGAGATCTGATTGGCTCAGTAGCAAAAGTCGTGACCGTCCCACTTTGGGCTCGTACTTTTAGAAAAGATGTATGGCTTCTGTTGTGTGCAGGGCTAGGCTCTCTCCCCTCAGTGGGAAAGGAAGGCTCTGCACCCTCGTACCTGTGTGCGCGACGGGCGAGGGCCTCCCGCAGGAGATGGTCTGTAATATAGTGCCAGGCACCTGTGGCAGAGCCAGGGGCTGCTGGGCTATGGGGAAGACGCCTCCAAGCGGGGACAGGCAGCTTTTGCATTACTGACAGATCTGTTTTTAGTATGAAGGTGGTAGGAAGATGTCTTTGCCACTGGGAAGAAGTGGCAGTGGGGTGGGGGCAGCCACCAGGGTCATCTGCGTTTGGTCACATTCCCCTTCTCCCAGGACACTTGTTCCCTTTCCCCTAAAGGATCACGTAACTCGGAAGAACTGACTTGGACACCATAATGTGTTTTAGATTTTCTTTCCTAGGCGATTTCCAGGCACAGTCCTGACGGGACAATCATCACAGAATACTGCAGATTTTCCATGTTAACACTGTGGATGGGTTTTCAATCAATAAAACTGGGGCTTTCTTCTCACCTGTCTCTCCACTTGTCCGAATTGTCAAGAGCCGGGGATCTGCGTGACAGGCCTGTGTTTCTGAGCGTCAAGCTGGGTCTGGGGGCTGTGGAAGACACTTGAGGGTCAGGCATAGGCGACTCCATATGGCCCAGGTGAGCTGGGAGTTAAAGCAGAGTCTGTTTTTAGCCTGTCTTGGCTGGTCAAGGGCCTGCTGTTCTGGGCAGGCGACATGCTTCTGAACACGTGGGAAACCAGTATGGAGTATTTGCCAGTTGAAGCAATAGGAGGGTGATCTTGGAGCATCCAGCCCAAGCTGGACACCTCTGTGGCTTCCGACACCCGCCTGTCAAAACCCAGGTGGTGAGTGGTTTTGGTGACAATAGTGTGCCTGTCCTGCAGTGTTACATGCATGAGTGGGGTGGGGTGGGGATCAGGGTCGGGGTGGGGGACTCTGGGCTGAACTGGTGTCCTGGTGGACCTGATGTGAAACTCCTGTCAAACAACAAACTTAAATGGTTTGCTAGGATTATTTCTGTATTGAAAGTTTCTAATTATGCTTTTTAAAAAAAACAAAAACAAAAAAACAAAACTAAAAATAAAGGTTCAAGCTGCCAGACTTCCTTCCAGGGTCTGTCTGCTCTGCTTCCCCTGCGCTCTGCGTACCTGGCTCCTTGCACTGTTGGTCCAGCTCTTGTCCTCAGGTGCTGCACAGGTGCCCATGGACGGCCCTGGGACACTGTCAGGGGCCAAGTGTGTTCTCCATGGACCAGTGGTTCAGGGTGGTGTTTCCCCTCTGGGCCCAGAGCACGTGTGGGAAGACGGCAGGGGAAGCTCTGTGTTTGTTCTGCAGACACCGGAAGGATGGAGTGGAAGCTTCTGCTTGCAGTGAACTCTCTAAGCTGGACACTTCCCACACTGGAGAAGGGCGTGAGGATGACACTGCCACTTTTACAAGTGCCCCTTCCCTTCTGGGGCTGGCACTGGCTCTCTACACCAACAGCCAGTGGTGGCTTTTGACACATCGCAAAACTCCTACCAAACCACCCTCCATATACCCAGGAACTGAGGCAGAAGTTCTGTAGAAATTCATTTTATTCTTATTCAGACTATTTTCAAAAGAAGCAGTGGTGCGCTGTTTTTCTAAAAATATGCCTTTATAGATTTATATGTGTGTATTATAAAATCCATACGTGTATTTACACAATTGCTACATACAAAATTACAGCACTGTGGTATGTACATATCTATAAGTACATTCTTTCGGCTCAGCCCTGCTGTGCTTTTCCCCGTGGAGGGCAGGAGGCTCAGCGAGTGGTGAGCAGCTGAGGCTGGGCCCGCAGAGCCTCTGAGCTGGGGCTCGGCAGAGGTGTGGGTATCTGCTGCGGAAGGGGCAGAAGCAGCAGGCTTAGGCCTTTGTCCCGTAGAGGCCTGGAGGGCAGTATCTGGATCCCAGCGGCCTCACCCCATCCACCCTGTGGCACCCACGCTGCCTTCAGTGTGAGGGTGGTAGAACCAGGCCCCTCAGAGGCCGTTCTTGTGGCTTCAACTTGCTCGGCTTGGCCAAGAAGTTGCACTGAGGTGGGAGGGAGCTGTGGAAGACACATGCCCTCCCAGTCCTATCCCATGAGGGAAAAGTCTGGAAGGCTAAAGCCTGTAGAGGCCAATGGGAATGCTGCCTGGCCCAGGCCTCCCAAGGGTAAGGACTGCACTGGAGGAAGCTGAGTGGTGGTGGCAGCCAGAAGATGGCCTTCCCTAGAGTACAGGGTGGCCTCAACAGAGCTCCAGTTCTTGGGCCTCGCAGCCTTAGGCTGGGCCTCCTGCTATACAGGGGCTCCAGCAGAGGTGCATGCACACGGGTGAGGGGCCGTGCCTCCCCTTCCTCCAGGCCAGTGGCTGGGGCAGGAATGGAGGCTCAGGCCTCCTGAGGCATGCACAGGAGGCCTCAATCTCTTCCCCATGTTCAAACCCAAGGAGGCAGCAGGGCCTTTAGTGTGGGCTGTGATCAGCTGGGTCTGAGTGGCAGAGGCCATCAGTGGGCTACATTGGGGAGTGGCTGAGCCCTGCTCACTAACAGGATCCTGGGGAAGCCCGGGCTGAGGTTTGGCTTGGGCAGTGGGGACAGGGTTCATTCCTGTCCCTTGGTGGGGGACAGCCTTCAGAGGAAAAGGCAGGCCCCCAACCTCTCAGTCTCCATTACACTGACATAGGGAGTGAGCTCTCTGGAGCTTCCTGGGCCCCAGGGCAGTTGGGCAGGCAGAGTAGCTGCCTGGTTCCAGCTAAGGGGGGACCCTCTTCAACTGCCGCTAGTCCCCCCTTCTCAATGGCCAGACTCCTCCTGACTTAAGTTTTCCTGAAGAAGGAGAAGAGCCGTTTGCTGTCTGTGGTGCTGGGCTCCTGCCCCCGCCCTACGCCGTGGCCCCTAGGGAAGGCAGCAGCAGGCCGGCTCTGTTCCTTCAGGTGTGTGTCCATCAGCTGCCTGTCAATGACCCTGTGCATGTCATCCTGCAGAGAGGGAGAAGGGTGGGGATGAGCAGCTGCTCTTACCTGGTCCTGGGGCTGGACAGGGAGGTGACGAATGTGGGCAGCAGGTGAAGATGAGGGATGAGATGAGAAAGCACTGTGGTTTGCTGAGACAGTGGTGAATGTTGGCACCACGTTGGGACACGCTCGTACTAGCTTATGGGGCTGCCTGGATGCCCACCGTCTGGTTTGCCACCCAACCCTCAGCCTAGAGTGACCTTGGCTTGTGAGCTCTGTAGCCCAAAGATGTGCCCAAGGTTATTTGTGTCCCGATTTCCCCTTCAAGTCACTCTCAGGCTAAGCCAGCCCCCACACCAGGTATAGCCACTCTATGCCTGGGGTGACCCCTATGGCCAAGCTCTCCCACAGCTAAAGCTATAAGCAATGCCCTCCTGAGATGCTGTCTTGTTCCAACTTCACAGTCTATTAGGTTCTTTATGGACGTAAGGACCTTGCTTTTCTAATTAGCTGGCTGCCTAGAAAAAGCCCCCTTTCAGAAGGCAGCTTACAGAAGAGCAGCTGTGGATAGTTCCTCCTCCTCGCTGGACTCTGACTAGAAGCTGCTACCTGACAATGGGCTCTGCCACTACCATCTGCAAGGAGCCCTGGTGATTACCGCCAGTGCACAAGCACCACCGCTCTGTCTCCTTCAGCTTCTAACCCAGCTGTGAGCTATGAGATGTTCTGACAGAAAGACCCTAACAAACCCAGAGGGACTCAGTGCCTGAGTCCAAGCACATGGCAGGTGAGGCCAGGTTAGGGTGGGCTCCCTGCAGCATGGAAAAATTGGGCTGTGTGGCTCAGTAGGCACTCATGAGACGAGTATCATGAGTATCCGAGTATTTTTGAAGGTCTCCAAATGAAAGCAGAGGACCTTCCTGACCCCTCCCCAGGTGGTGAGCACACGGCTTGTATCCCTATCCTCTCCCCCATCCTCATCTTCCATCACATTCAACTTCCCCCCCGGCCCTCCTCCTCCTCTTCCTCCTCCCCTTCCTCTTCTTCCTCCCCTCCCCCTCTTCCTCCTCCCCTCCTCCTCCTCCCCTCCCCCTCCTCCCCTCCCCCTCCTCCCCTCCTCTTCTTCCTCCCCTCCCCCTCTTCCTCCTCCTCCTCCCCCTCCTCCTCCCCCTGCCAGCTCCACTCTCCATTCGCCTCTCGGATTAGACCCTGTGTCACTGGTGTCAGCACACGGCTCCTACTTGTAAAACCCCAGTGCAGAGTCTCAGCACACCGATCCGCGGCACTTAGGACAAGCTCCATAAACTATGTTGTTCCCCACCAAAGGGAAAAGCCACAGAGCTTTAGGAAAGTCCTCACAACGCTGCCCTTTTCTCTGGCACAGTCACGTCAATTGCATTCTTATCCTTTAACTAACCAGACCCAACACGGGAGTCCCAGGGACACGTCTCCTTGGAACTTTATACGAGCACACGCACATGTGCACGAGCTGGTCGTGACCGGTGCCAGCTGCTATTCCTGCAGTGGGAGCCCATCTATGATAAGGTGGCATCCGTCTGCCCGGGCTGCAGTGTCAGGAGGAGGAGACTGGGACTTGATGGTACACCACACGGCACAGACATGAGGCCAGGCTCCGGCACACAACACAGTGGGCCATGGGGAAATGGCAGATGCAGGACAGAGGACGACAGATGAATGGATGCAAGGCTCAGTCTCACCTCAAAGGCAGGAGGGGTGTACAACTAAAGCTGTTGGCACAGGAACTGAGAAAGGCCACTAGATCAGAAACCAAAGGAGCCAGATAGTAAAAAGCCCTGAGGAAGCGAACTGTAGTTGGGAGAGAAGAGAGAACAGCTTTGGTAAGCCATGGTTCTGGCTGGCTGGCAGCCAGGGAGCCAGAGACCTGATGGCGCAGTCCAGAGTCTGGTTGCCAGCCCCACAGGGCCATAGCGTAATGGACACTGCTGTTCTGTTGGTCATTGCGGGGCTCACCTAAATCACAGGGGACTTCAGTCCAGCAGGTTAGTTACTAGACCCATATTCTGAATGAATCAGCCTACCTCACCCTCACCCGAGAGTCACACCCTAGGACAGCAGGGAGTTGGGAGACCCTGAAAATGGGGGTCTTAGAGATAGATGCAGTGACGTGTTCTCTCCAGGACCCGTGCCAGAACAGTGCCCTTGGGGGGACTGCTGAGCTGAGCCCACTTCTGAGTTTTCAGTCAGCTTTCTGGTCCCACGTTAGTTTAAAACAAAGAGAATGGCCAGCTGAGGGGGGCCCCGCTCCACATCTGGTGGAGGTACATCCGTAACAGGCTGCCTGGGCTTTCTGTCTCAAGGACACCATAAAGCATTCTGCCCTGAGGACTGGGACCCAAGGGTTCACAGGAATCTCATCAGAATTCTCCTTATTTTATACATGCCGATTCTGAGTGGGTGTGCTCCACACCTAGGCCTCGGGCTCTTGTTTACCTGCCAAGCCTCAAGCTGCTGAGAGAGGTTCAGCTTCTGCTGAATGGCATCCAGTAGCTGGCTGTTCAGAGACATCACGTCCATCTTGCACTTGGCGAGTTCCAGTTCCATAGCGTTCTTCCTGCAAACACGAGCATGATGAGCACGGGCACGCGCACCTTGTGCCAGAGGCGTCTGCTTCCTTACTAGGAGACCCGGAGTCTACGGGTAAGGGAAGGGCTGTTCCCACACCACAGGTCACTGTAGCTATGCTTCCTGAAGGACTGCAACAGGCTTCCTAACCAAGCCACAGGTATAAAAGATGATGTCATCACCAGACAGGAGTCACAGTGGGCGGGGAAAAGAGGACAAGTCCATTGGGACCAGGGCCATGAAGAGGATCAAAGGCCCCTCAACAAAGGCGCTGCTTGCTGGCCCTTCACTCGAGGCTGTGCACACTGCAGGGTGGGGACCATCTTCTCCTGCTACGGGAAGGTACTCCTAGCTACTGCACCCTTAAGGAAACTGTTCCAAAGAGAAAGGTGTTCAAAGGATGCTGGCCACATTAGCAACATTAGTTTCCAATAACTGGGAAACTGTTTTAAAATTTTTTAAAAGACGACATTATGGGCAGCCCCGCTGTTTGAAAGCATATTCTGCCAGGCCCGTGGAGAGCCGCAGGCCTGGCCTGCAGTGGCCGCCGTTCTGGTCTCAGAACAACACACTAAATGAGCAAAGCCAGAACGAGTAGGTGATCCTCATTTGTACAGAACTCAGACCATACTTCCTCCCTGTCTTGCCCTCTACCCAGTAATTAGTCACCTACTCCACACCCCAGCGTGGCGCACTCACCAGCCACTTTGCCCTAGAAGCAGCTCCAGACAACTCTGGGCTTATTCCGACCCCGCCCACTGCAGCTGCAGGCCACAGGGATAGGACCAAGCCTGACCAATCGGCAAGGGTTCGGATGCTGCAGGTTGCTTCTGTCAGACCCACAGCCATTGGCTGTTAAAGAACAGCGGAAATCCTCCTGGCAGCGGTTGCCATGGACGCGATTTGCCAGCGGTTCCCAAACCGCAGGCGGCTCCCCGCTGCTCTAGCCTGAGGAAGTACCATGTGTCTGCCAGCAGATGGCGCCGCCAGCAGCCCAGAGCCACGGGAATGTGCTGACTAACGCCAGGGCCTAGCACCCCAGTGCTGCAGTGTGAAAGGAAAGGGGAGTCTTCAAATGGAACCCCAGGTCCAAAAGGCATAACCACACAAGTCGCGTATCTTACATGAATCCTAGTCTTTAAAAAAAAGTATTTCCAATGCCCAGAAGAATTGCTTATATAAGTCAAGTCACTAGTTTTTATTTTGTTTTGTTATAAGGCAAATTTCTAGTTCTAGAATAACTGGTGGTATCCACATTGGTGTGGTTTTATCGGTACATTTCTCACCTGCCTGATTAACTTCTGTTTTTAGTGAGTGCTTTTTAATCGTGAGGTGCTACATTGCTAGTGGCTTTCCTAGTGTACTGAGGGACACATTAGGGTCTGCAGCTCAGTTTGGTGAGGTGTGTCTCCCCTGAATACACATGACAGGAACCAGGTGAAGCAGCAGCTGCACCCCGGCCATTCAGACTCAACTGTTCTGGGGAGACTCAGTGATTCTGTGTGCGGGTGGAGTACCACAGATGAGGGCCATTTCAATGCCATTGCTTTAAAGTACACACGGAATGTACTGAGGATCCCGTGGGCACACAGGGACAGGTGACACAGACAGGCCTCACTGAGATAAAATGTACTCAATGCTGGAGAGTGAGCTAGAAGTAACAGACAACCCACCGTGAGGTCTGATCAGAGAAAAAGTGGACCCGAAGGTAAACCAGGTCGCAGGGGATGGGGAGAACGGAAGTTCAAGAAGCTGCTGCACCGCGCTGCTGCAGTTTACAGGCACAGGTATCACCCTCGACAGCTCTCAGGACCAGAGGCGCAGCAGACCTGAAGGCAGCACTCTGTGTCTGTGTCCTCGCCCCCTAAGGTCCGGTTTGAGAGCTTCACCCCCTTTACTGCCTACTGTGGAGGCAGCATTCACCTCCCTCCCTCTCCCCCGTGAAGGGGCAGGTGACTGAGGCCCTAGGAAATATTTTTAGGTCAGTTGGGTGTGTTGGTGCACACCTGTAATCTCAGGACTTGGGTCTGAGACCAGGGAGTAATTTCAAGTCAGAGGCCAGCCTTTGCTGCGTAGCAAAACAAACCAACCAGCAAACTAGGGACTACGGGAGACGACCCCTGTGTACTTCCACCTCGTCCAGTGTAAAGAAATGCATGCACACGCTTCTTTTCTGCTAATGACGACAATGACCTGACCACAGGATTTAAGATGATGACCTGGCTTACTGGGAAAACACAACAGTGGAAACTGAAATGCTATGGGATCAACCCAGTGAAAGAAGTGCAGACAGACAGCCCGGCCTCCCAGGGGCGGCTCAGTTAAGGGAGTAGAAAGAGTGACAGACTTCCAGAACATGCCAGTCAGGTGAACTCTAGGGCTTCAGAGCCAGATTCTAAACTAAAATTACATTTATGAAGTAGTGTATATGCATTGGGGGGGGGCTAAGGAGACTGACTGGATACTTAGTGGCTTCACAGTGGAATATAGTTCATTGGGAAAATACTTGCCTAGCATACATGAGGCCCTGGGCTTACTCCTCAGCATAAAAAAATACCACATGCACACACAAAAACAAACCGTCTGACTGACTAACCCACACACCACTGTGCTGGTTAGGGAGGCACACTGAGGTGTACCATGGAGGGCGCAGAATCCAGTCCCCACTGGCTCTGATCTGAGATTACATTCATGCTAAGGCTGATGGATAGGTAGAGGAGGGTTCCTGCATTGTTTCTTTTGTGTATACTTGAAAATGTCTGTAATAAATGAAAAATGAACTAAACATCACAAAGCAGTGGTTGAGGCAATAGCGACTTTGGGAAGCTAAACTGCACATGGGGATAGCCTATGCCACGCATAGTAGCAGGGGGATAGCCTA
>NW_021604612.1:3616351-3616581 GCF_004785775.1 Grammomys surdaster
ATAGTAGCAGGGGGATAGCCTACGCCATGTATAGTAGCAGGAAGAAAAACCAGTCAACTATGCAACAAATATATTACAAATACACAAACAGCCACAGGAAACGCATCAACAAGACACCTTCACTAGCACTGTCTTCCCTGGGGGCCAAGTGAAGTGAGTAGTGGGGCAGCTAACCTGTGTGTGTGTTTGTGTGTGTGTGTGTGTGTGTGTGTGTGTGTGTGTGTGTGTGA
>NW_021604612.1:3616591-3617219 GCF_004785775.1 Grammomys surdaster
ATCTGCGGTGCAGGCTGAGGCTCATTACAGAACTAACTTCCTTTCTCCCTCCATTCATTCATTTATTGAAACAAGATTTTCCCTGTGTAGCCCTGGCTGTCCTGGACTCACTCTGTAGCCCAGGCTGGTCTCAAACTCAGAGATCCGCCTGCCTCTACCTCCTGAGTGCTGGGATCATAGGTGGGTACCTCCACCACCCGGCACCAGCATATTTTTTTTTTTTTTTTGTTTTTCGAGACAGGGTTTCTCTGTGTAGCCCTGGCTGTCCTGAAACTCACTCTGTAGACCAGGCTGGCCTCGAACTCAGAAATCCACCTGCCTCTGCCTCCCAAGTGCTGGGATTAAAGGTGTGTGCCACCACCGCCCGGCTGGCACCAGCATTTTAAAGATAAGCATGTAGCACGTAGCTGTTTCACTAAAGGAAACAGAGTGGAGGCTGGAGACACAGCTCAGTGAGGAAGGGCATCTGGTGAGCAGGCATGAGGACCGAAGTCTGGATCCTAGCACTCATGCAGAACCTGCATCCTGTATCCTCAGTGCTACAAGGACAGAAATGGACCACACAGCAATGCACTCTCACACACACACTGCACACACACACTGCACACACTGCACACACACACTGCAC
>NW_021604612.1:3617229-3617382 GCF_004785775.1 Grammomys surdaster
CACACACTGCACACACACACTGCACACACTGCACACACACACTGCACTCACCACACACACTGCACACACACTGCACATGCACACACTGCACACACACTGCACACACACTGCACACACACACTGCACACACTGCACTCACCGTACACACACACT